>NC_056743.1:1168124145-1168304145 GCF_019279795.1 Protopterus annectens | reverse complement strand
CCTCTGGTTATTGTGTATCATTGTGTATCTTGAGGTTGCATGTTCTCTGTATATATTTTGGGTTTTTTGTCTCAAAATCATACATGTTTATTTACCTGTTTTTGGATTTACCCTTGTTCTTATGGCCTGGGTTATGGTTGAAAAATGTCCAAGGCAGACTATTTCACTTAATCAGTTAACAGATGAAAAAAAAAAAAAACAAGCTTTCTAAGATAAAGATTCAGCCTAGGGAGAAGTTAATGTGATTTTTATACTATAGTCTGAACTTGTTCTCATCTCTGACAGTGAAAAATGGAGATACTAGCTGGCTGGTATTTATTTGAAATCGTTTATCCTCTCCAGTCTTCCCGTATCCCCTGTTCTTTGTATAAATCAACTTGCAGCCTATGTTCTGTCATTCTGCTCTAGAAGATATAATATTGTCATATCCTATTATTGGTTGGGCTTGAAAAGACTCTTATGCCATTAAGCTAGTAATCACCTACGAACCTATAATTGTTTTATGCCCATTCCGAATATTTATAAACTCAGTATAATGGCTGCATCTCCTTACCTTTCTTCTTTTGTTAAATTTTATGTTCTCATTTGCTAAACTCTTAAGATCAGCACCAGACAGCTAAAAGTATAACATTGTACTAATATACTTTGTTAAATGTGAACTGTGACATGATTTACCTTGTCAACAAATAATGAATAAATTCATGAATGCATCTTCTGATTATTTTCAAATCCACAATTTATTTAGGTAAGGTGTTCTTTGTAACTATTATCCTGTCTCTGTAAAAATACCTTCCCATATTGCCCTTGAACCATTTACCACTTCAACCCGATTCTGCTCTTCCTTTTTTTTAGCTATGGTATTCTCTTGAACTGTGTCATTTTCTCTTAAGTCTTTAAATATATCTCAGACCCCATTTTTCCAGGGATGCAGATCATATTCATTTAGAATGTAATCACTTGATTTGCATTGCTGACTAGTATGCTTTTATGCCATTCTGGAGTGCCTGTATTTTGTGTCTATGCAGGGATGTTGTTTTCTAAGATTACATTTAGTACTTTAGAAGAGACTTTGCCAATATACATACAGACGGATAATACAATTGTGTTCTTTTCCTGTGATATTTGTCTCTGTACATTCAAGTACCTCCTTAACTTTCTTAACACCTTTAAAAATTCACTTGTCTTTCTTCAGGTCATGTAATACAAGTTCAGAAATTTTTCCATTTAGGTTATTGGTATCTTAATGCCACTCTAACATTGTGTGATCTTTTCCTGGATCTTTTTCTCTTGTAAAAATCCCTTTCAATATTTTGGCAGTGATTATTAAGTGCCATTTCACCAATATTGATGAAACATATTTGACCCTTTCCACTTAATTTCCCATATCTTTTTGATGTCTTCAAATAGATATACCTTTTTCTTCTTACTACATAGCATCCTGTCTATTAAATGGTTAAGCCCATGAGGTGCACATTGTGAAGAATATACATTCGGCTGTGAAGTACATTTATTTCTTTTCCATTAGACTAGTTCTAAGGCTTTCTCTTAATATCACTTAGCTCAAGTGCCTGTGCAAAGTTGCATTTAGTAAATATATCAACTACTAAGCCACAAACTCTGGCTTTACGAACACTGCTTCTCTTTTTGTAGTGTAGGAATTCTTAGTAAAGATGTTAAATCTTTGCAAGGTGCTTAAAGGAGATAATCTCATATTGGTCTATGGGTCCTGATTCAAGATAAGGAGAAGAGGGAGCCCAATACGGGAAAGCAGCGACGTAGAAATATATAAATTACAATCAGGTGATTTGCAAATGTCTGTAGCAGACCACTAGCCAAGGGAAGGGAAGAGGGGAGTAGCAATATTGTTTGGAAAAGGAACAGAAAAAGGGACCATCAGTGAGAAAGAATAAAGAGTGGTGAGGGAGATGGAAAACCGAACAAGCAAAATACTCAGGCTGGAGTGGAACCTTTTTTCACCAAGCAGGGATACATCAGATTTCTTTCAGCACTTCTTTAAAGAATGGGGTAGGAATATGATAGACCAGGAAGAAATTGATATAACTGGTGCAAATTTAATCTGATATTAACTGTGGGAAAAAAGGCAGACTGTTTAGAAGCAATAATTATAGTGAAAGACAAAGTGGTGTGCTTGAGCTAACAGTAGAAAGGGTTGAACTTTAGAGCCTATAAACAGACGGCTCAATGAGTTTACTTTCTCTTGGAATTAAAACATGCAATCTAGATAGGTTTCGGCTAAAGAAGAAAGCTGAGGACATGATATGGGAAGTAAGCAGGAGAAGAAGGTGCATTTCTTTGCATGTCTCAACAAGAACAGTAGTGGACAGAGCTTAGAGAACCTGGGACCAGAAACGATGGAGGGAGACCCTATTTAAGTCAGGAGATCTGGAGAAAAACAAATACATCCGCATATAATTCAAAAACAGTCATAACTGGCCTTAAGCACAGGCTAACTAGGTGGCCACCTAGGGAGCTGCTTTATCGGGGGGGGGGGGCTTTTACAGCATTTGTTTGCTTATTTTTTATAGTAAAGAAATTATTTATTTTAAATATGTTGAATCAATACAGGAAAAAAAAAACTGAAGGGTAAGAATAAATTTGAGAAAAAGGAAGAAAAAAGTAATCTGGGTGCTGTAGTAGACCAGGATGGAGGCACCAGGTGGTATGTGTGTGGGGGTGCTGTGGACCCCTTTTGCCTAGGGGAGCAGTTGACCAAAGGTCGGCCCTGCAAACAGTATTAGAAAACATAACAGGAAAACATGAAGTGGGAAGGCTGTGATGGGATGGAATCAAAGCTGTGTTTAGAATTAAAAATGGCAAAACAATTAAGTATTAGAGGGAAATGAAGACCTCAGGCAGGCAGCAACAGAGGGAAAGTGTCGCAGATTGCATAATGACATAAAAATGAGGATGGTAGATTGCAGTGTGACATAAAAGTGAGGAAGGTCTATCTAACAGCAGAATGAGAAAAAGAAGAAGAATGCAGCAGAAAGAATATACACTGAAAGGTTAATGCCAAATGAAATAGAGAAAATGTATGTTTCCTAGAAGACAACCATTTGAGTTTTAAATGGAACTGATCTTATTTTTTATTTATTATTGTTTCTTTTATTGAACAGTGTACACAGCAGGATCACTGTTTTGTGCAAAACTGATATGCACTACTTTGGGGGGGGGTTACTTTTCCTCATTATTGTGTGATTCCAGACCTAGTATATATAAATTAGAGGGGGTCTGGGGGCTTGTCTCCCTCAGAGGGGCAGTGCAATAGGGCCTGCCCATGCAAAAATGATGTATTCAGTGTGGGCATGTGGTAGACTTTTTGCATTCTTGATCCATTGTGACCAAAGAGTTTTGCATTCCATGAGGCAATCATTCATCACATAACATCAGATGTTACCTATAGAGAAAAGTTCATGTTCTGAACTGTGGGCCAGATGCAGCCTGCAAAACATTTTTTTAAATCCGGTCTGTGTGGCTTTTCTGTACTCACAGAATTACTTTAAAAATAAAGCCTGTTTTGCAATGGAAACCACATTAGCAAATAATTATCTTTGTGGTTCTGATCATTACGTGGAATTTGTACTTGTATCATTCAATTGCTAGATGTCCTGAAGGGGTGTTTTTGCCATTTTTAGTCACAATTTTGCATTCTTTTTAGGTGCTCCCCCCACTCTTTGACATGTCCAACTACAGGCAGAAGAGATGCCATATCTGGGTTATCATGAGACAGTTTTCATATACACTACAGTAAAAAAGCTCCTTTTATTACACTCAGTTTAACGGCCTGTTTTGTGAAAATGTGAGCACTTGTTGCAGATAAGTGGAAAATATAAGGCCCTATTTTAGCTGAAAAACTGGGCTACTTCTGCTTGTTGCAGACAAGTAAAAAGTGTAGTTTTAATGGGTTTTGAGAATACATATTTTGTTTGCAGTATAACTATAAATTAACCTTAGTCAACTATTATAGACAAGGGCTGTATGCTTTCTTCCACTGTACAGTTTTGACCATAACACTAGAATTTAGTTAAGGAAAAAAAAGCTTCATTATGTTGCAGTGGTGGCAGGTTACTTATCATTCTTCTTAAAATAAGGCCATGATAATATGATTTTGTTTTTAGTTAGACGTTACTTTATCTGTCAACAAAGAATTTATAGTTGATTTTTAGGGAGGGCAAAATGAAGAGAAATGAAGTCGGTTCTATGTACAATAATATGTTGTGCAGTAATTGTTTGAAATTCAGAGACCCATAACTGCAGGTCCCGGAACAGTAAGACCGTGTGTGGGAAAATGTGCTTTATGTACAGTACATCTGAGGTCTCTTTACCTCACAGTATTCCAGTTATTACAAATCACACTAGTGCTGTAATTAGTATATATAAGTTTGAGTGTGTGTGTTTGGGGGAGGGGAGCAGGAGGCAAGCTTACTCCTCTTAAAAAAATAAAGGAAAACAGCATGTTTCAACATTCACTGCCCTCCTTTAAAGTCTCTTTATTTTTTAAACGTTTTGGGACTCAAAATTAGAGGACTCATAATTAAAATAAGATACGTTTCACAGATATTTCTTCTGGTTGGGGTTGTACTACTAAAAATTGTTGCTTCTTTGCTTCTTAGGAGGTCTGTGTAAATATACTTGTGTCTGACTGAATCAGAGTGCTTGTGAGAACAAAGCTGATAATGTCTTTTAAAAATAATTTTGCTGTCCTACATTTATTGTACAACTGAAATATTGTTGTTGCGATACTGAAAACCAAGCGGGAATGTACTTTGTATCAGGTGGAACTGTTCACCTCACGGTGTTGATTTGTTGCCAGATAACCTGTTATATAGCAGTTTCCTGGTAAAAAGGCTTCATGGAGTTTGTACTAAGAAGACTTCATATAATTCTTTTCCAGTTGTTGCTTCTTTTGTGTACTCAGGTCACTTGTCAAAAAAAAAAATCAATCAGTAGCATCCTTTAAAAATGATTTTGCTTTCCAGCATTCTTTGTTCAATCAAAGACTTGTTGCTGTCATACTGAAATGAGGGAATGTTTCAGGGAGACTGTTTGCCTCGGAGTGCTGTTTTCCTGTCATATGTACAGTTATATCTAGATTTTGTACAATACTTGGATGAGTGATAGTTCAGAAGTGAAGAAAAAAAAAACACTATTATATCTATTACACATTACTGGGTGGGTCTGACTTGAAGTGTTTATACTTTTTAGTACTTAAAAATGTTGGTTGTATTTTATTTGTTACCACATTGCATTTGAATAGTCAATTTGTCAAGCAGGTTATTACAGTTATGTTCTCCAGCCCAAAGCTGAATATAGTTGAGTACAGCTGACCTTGTTTGCCTTTTAATTATTTGAATTTAAGACTTCTGCTGCAAAAGGAATTTCTAGTTGTTACAGGGCAATACAATGGATAAGTCTACTACCTGCAAATTTAAAGAGTGAACAATGTAGGTACTAGTAAGAGAGGTATTAGATGAATGTTAGAATATCTTCAAAACTGATGAGAAGATCAGAAAACATAGGGACTTCAATGAAAAACTGTATGCAGATGAGGGGACGGGGAGGGAACGAGTATGGGAAAATAAATATCCCAGGAAAGGCCATATCAGTAAAAGACAGAGACATATTAGATGCAAATATAACCCAAATGGTGGAAAAGAAAAGCACAGATAAGTTAAAAACTGAAATGTTTTGTAGCATGGTTAGATTCCTAGCAGAATGTTATAACTAAGGAGGAAATGTAATTTAATAAAAAGTAGAAAATGCGTAGTGATGACTGTAAGATTAGATCATATAGTGTCTAAAAACAATAGATCCAGGACACGGATGATTCATGAGAGGAAGAAAAAGTGTGAACAAGAGGTGGATCTCGGCTAATTCCTCAGAATGGAGGGGTAGGAATACAGATGACAACAGACATGCTTTTACCTCAGCAGAGATGCCATTTAAGTATCCAGAACCCAGTTCAAGTGCTGATACAGACCACATATCGCAGTCCTAATAGAGATATATTAGTTAATGGTGGGACCTTATCAGAAGCCACGAGTATAAGGGACAAGGTAGGAATGCCCCCACTGGGTTTATTTAATATAGTGATACATGAGGAAGAATAGAGGAGTAGTCAAAAATTGGAAAGACTGTGCACAGCAGGGAAGGAAAGGCCTGGTTCTGCAGCCTTGTGTATGATGACATTTTTGTCAGATAATAGAGGTGATGTTTGATGCAATTCTTAATATGTTCAACTCATTTAGAAATGCATCAAGATAGACATATAATGCATTAAAAACTATGTTTATGAGACCAGGCAAGGGTCAGTGTAAAGGAAACTGTGAATGAATGAATGAAAGAAGTGATAGTGTAATTGTATTTACGGCTGGAATTAGGTAAGACCTAAAAGATATGATAGAATGAAAAACAGAGGAAAAATAGGGGTCTATTATCAAACAGGGAGTGGAACCTAAATATGCTGTCAAGAAGGACTGATGTTATCAGAGTCCAGATAGTACTAATACTTTTTTCATCTTTAGTGACAAATAACCTACTCTGTGCAGTCATAAAGGTCTCATTAAAATACAGAAAGAAATGACAATGTTAATACGTTACCTAGGGTCAGAAAGAAGCCCCTAATAGGTTATTAGATAGATGATATGAGGGTGCTGCAGGATTGCAGACCTTAGCAGGCAGAGTAATGAAAGGAGGGAAGATTGTTGAGAATGTTTAAAAACAATATATAGCACAAGAATAAGATTGTAAATACAACAGCAATAGATTTCTGGAAGACTGGGAGGAAAAGTGGAAGGAAGCCTTATTACTATGAAAGGGATAGGATTTAGAGAGAAAAAAACAAGGATGCAGATTTGGAGAGATAATGCAGTGAATGCCATGTGCTTTGGGAAAGTCGTGGTAATCTGGTAACAGAAGTGGCTGATGTGATGGGAGTAAGTTATAAACAAAAATTAATATAAAACAATTCTCTTCTTCTGAGGTACATTGCATGCAGCTGATGTTCAACATCTACTTTACAAAACACTAGGTACACAGAGTAAGCACTTTCATCTTTCATATAAAAACTTCAGATTACCATTTGAACTGATTCAACTGAATAAATGTTTTCCATTTAGTCACATGACAAAATGCCATGTGCCTTTGAGTGCTTAATACTTTTTCACTTTGATTTACATTTGAAATTGACTGCATCATTTAGTATGAGTTTAACACATGCATCTAAGAGTACCTACCAATTAAAAATCTTTTTTTATATGAGATTTTCCATGTTTCCACCTCTTTCATTAACTTCCAGTATACAACATAAAAATAAAATTGTTTGTAACCTACACAAACACTTGAATGCTTAGATAATGATTGCATTTTTGTGGACTGCTAGGTCTGACAGCACAATCATGCTCATTTATTCTTTCATTTAATTTCCACAGTGTTCACCCCACATAAAATGCCATGCAGATACATCACCTGGATGTTTATATAACATCATTTGCCATATAATAAAAAGCATCTTTGCCATTTTAATAAGACAACATTGTGGGCAAAAACAACAAAAAATGGTACCCTTCTTTCTAGGGATTTGCCCTTTATCCACTTTATCAATTTGTACATTAAATAAATCTTAATAATGTAAACATCTCCTATAGATAACTGTGGGTTTCTCACCTAATTTCTGCAAGTACTGAGTTTTGGCATTAAAATTCACCTTAGGAATGTTATTTCTGTATACCAGTTGACTTAACAACATTAGACACTCATTCTCTGAGGATGTTGAACATTTAAGAGGAAAAAAATATTACTATACAATATCCCACAAATGTATGGAATATAATACACTGGAAGAGATTTATAAAAAGACAGCATATATGGTCTGTTAATTTTAGAGGACAATAGACACATGATTCTGTTGACAGAAATGAGATGATGGATGTATAGAAGTAGATCTTTGATCTTACCAGTTATAATGGATTATAGTTCATCTATTATTATAATATAGCAGAAAGCAATTGGGGAATACTAGCTAAGGAGATGCTAGTAAGATGAAAGCACTTACACTATATTTAGTGTATTATATTCAAAGACAGAGGTAAACCTTAACTGTGCACAATGTACCTTGGAAGAGGAGAACTGTTTCATATTTGAGGTTTAGCACATCTCTTTTCTGGGCTTTGGCATTATTTTATTGTTTTATTTTTTACTGTATGAGCAAAATGAAACACAGGACTAATAGTTTATCCCATTTGCGATAATAAGCACTCAGATAAGAATGCTAGGACTATAATGGCTAAAGTATGTAAGGTTAAACTCTAGGTGGTTAAAAAGGACCCCCCCAAAAAAAATTAGACAAAACAAATAGCAAGGGCCACTGGTAGATTAATTATATTTTGGGACCTGCACTTTTTTGATTTCATGGTTCCCCCTCCCAACTTGCATTTTTAGGATGCTGAAAGAATAACTACTTGGCAGCTTGAAGAAAAAGAGAATATAAAAGAATGATTGGTGAAACTTCAAATCAATCAATACAGTCTATGAAGTGTGACTCTGAACAAGTAATTTAAAGAACCACTATGTTCAGAAACTGAAAATAAATAAATAAATAAATAAAAAATATATGTATGTATGTATATATATATATGTATATATATATATATGTTTTATCTTACAGACTACAGTGAAAACTGGTATTTGTGAGCAATAAACCTGCTGGCTGAGAATACTAAAAATTCAGGAAAAAAAGAAGTGTGCACTGTAAACAGGCTCAGCTGAGACCTGAGAGTAATCTAGCAATTATAACTTGTTTAGAAATCAAAACTTCTTTATAGAAAAACAAATAAATGAGCAATTTTGCTCTTAAAAGAGCTTTGCCTTATCTAAATCCAGTTTAAATAACGTGTAATATTTATCTGCTTTAACACAGAGATCATTGTCAATTAACTCAAGCTGGGGTCATAAATGGATGTCATAGGCTGTTCATCCACGCTACAATAGGATAAGTCTCATTTTTCATACCTGTTCTGCATATCTATTTCTATTGGTAACTAATAGGTTATAACTTATGTGCTTTATTCCTATACTATGTGGCTAGTGCCTAATTGATACAAATACTTTATATAAATCTTGTCCCTGGCTAGGTGATGTGAGAAGTAGATGCTATTTGCTATGTTTACATGGAGCAACAAGTACTAAAAAATATGTGACAATCAGTCAAATTATAATCCTAAAGTGTTATATGTAGTAATCATAACTGCAGCTAGTCAAGACAATCTGGCTGTACCTGTGACTGGGAACACCTGCCTTGTATCCTTTATGTCAGGTAGCATACCACCCTTTCCATGACAGGATGAATTCAGCTTTCCTGGGATATATCAGTTATAAGTGTGATCAGAGAGAAAGCAAAGGGCTCTGTATGTGCTAGGTCTAGGACACGCTGCAGCATTCTATGACAGTGAACCAAACAGGGTTAAATGAGGAAACAGATAACTGACTTCTATTTCACTTTGTTCCATGTAAATGCTGTCAAAACAGTTACATTATAAGAAGTTGTCAGTAACATGTGTCATAAATCCTAGTTGCCACAGTAGTAATTCCTGTAAACCAGCAAGTGTCATTCCCACCATGGGAATCCATGAACCCCCAGTAAGTGTGTCTTCTAACAGTGCCTGTTGCAAAAAACATTTGCAGAGATGTCTAGGGAGAGTGGAAAAATATGCAACTGTACAGACTGTGTATTCTTTGGTAGTATACTGTACGGACTGTCTAGTCCTTGGTGGTATACTGTACGGACTGTATATGCTTTGGTAGTATGCTGTACAGACTGTCTAGTCCATGGTTGTATACTGTATTTACTTAATAGTTAAGTAAAAACAAGATATTAATCCATCTATAATTGAAACAAATAGAAAATAATTGAGATTAATACAATACAAACAAGATATTAATCCATCTATAATTGAAACAAATAGAAAATAATTGAGATTAATACAATACAAAGAAATGTTAGGTGTAATATAAAGATAGGTCCACTGCCAGTAGTCTTACATACCAGAACAGTGCAAGTGTTACGGTTGCAAACTAACGCAAGCTGAGGATCTGATGGGATGGATATCAATGTGTGAGGCTTTGTTGAAAAAGAGACTAAATATGTGAAGTCAGGGCTAGTTACTAGGAAGTGGTGAATCTTATCAGGGCAGGAAGGCAGCATTGCCTCAGACCACATAAACTGAGCCTAGGGAGGTTTATTACATAAATGTAGAGATAACATTATGGTTGGGTGACTATGCTGACATGAAGTAAAAGGTACATTTTGGCCTTGAGAAACATCATCACTTTACTGCTGTTATTGAAACTGAGGAAAATAAGGAAAAAGCACACAATAATAAACTTTGGAGTCTAAACCGTTTTTGACTAACTACCAATAAGTAGGCGAGGCTTCATCAGATCATTGCAGAAAAGTACAATGGCATTAAGTGCTTTCATATGGTTAGCTCCACTAAAAATATATGTGTACATGACAGCTTTAATTATGACACTAGAAAAAAATCAACAAATTTAGTAACATAAAATCAATGAGCGTATGTAAAGCAGTATTAAAATCTTATATAACTTAGTGCAGGAAAGTTTTATCACTTAACAGTACTATTCCTGACAAGTGCATTGGAATTTGAAATTAGAGAACTCTGTTTTAGAAGGCAGTGTTACATGTAAATTTAAAAGTGCTTCTAAGCCCATGATGTTAACTTACCTAATTTTTTCCTATGTGGTCGTCAACCAATGTCAATATAATGCTAATTAAAAATACAATGAAGGAATGAATAAAATACAGTATCTAACTGTTAGTAAAGGCTATTATGGTCCAGTTTTCTAAGTTCAAGTACAGATTTGATGGATCAGTTTGTGTTCATTCTTTGGTGCCAGTAAGCTTTTAGGTGACTTTGCTACTCTAGTCCCTTTTTCCCAAGTATAGCTCCTGTGTTGCATAAAAGGGGGGCATTTGTTACTTTCTCCACTATGTGGAGAACAAATATCTCAAAGTTTCTGCAGTGTAGAGCATGTCTGGTTAGTGGATTATTACGCTATTTTATTTGGAAGTCTGATAAGTATTTAGTAACTCTTTCCTTTCTGGCATTGATAGTCTTGACTATGTAGAATGATGTACATGCTGTGCAGCTGACCTTGTAAACTACAAACTTGCTTTTGCAGTCATCTCTTGCTGTGCAGTAATATGTCTTTTTTGAGTCTGGACAATTAAAGCTGTTTCTCTTACTCATAAAGTCACAGCATCAGCATCCTGTAAGTATTCAGGGAAAGACGCCAGCATTTCACTCCACAGTTAGCAAAGCATGTCCTTCTACTCAGCTCCTAATATATTGCCCTATCTTATTAATGGACTGGTTTCCACGTATGATGCTCCAGTTTTGATGCATCGTACATTTTATTTTCAGAGTCCTTTGAAAATATGAGAATCATACCTCTTTTATCCTTCTCTATGTCAATATCATTCTGTGAGCTCACTATACTAATTTGTTCTCTTTGTAGTGCATTGAATAGAATTGGGTTGTTGTTCTGTTTCATGGTTGAAATAGGACTGATTATGTCATTTATTGGGTTCTCATTGTACCCCTTTTCAAGAAAGTCACTTTGTAGTTTGTCCAAATTATCATCTCCTCAGACACATTAGCTGTCCTCATTTCTTTTGACTTTATAACATTTTGTGATTTTAGCGTGCATACTGTTTGCATGTAGGTCGACTTGTGGGTTTTCTTAAACAGGTCACTGTTTAATACTGTATCACTTTCTTTTTGTAAATGGTAAGATCTAGAACTACTACCTTTTCAAAGCTGTAGTAGTTAGTGAAATGCAGGAAATCTGTCAAGTTTTCGATGCAGTCAAAGAATTCCTTAAGTTTTTCCGCTAAGCTGTTCCATGAGATGAAAATACCATCAATAAAGTGATAATAGCAGTTCACATAATGGAAGTACTCAAAGATATAGATGGCATTTTCTTCCCACTCGGCTAAGGCTATGTTTGCCAGGCTTGGGGCCATTGCGAGCTTTCATGGCTATTCCCCTTGCTTGTTTGTACCATCTCTGGTTAAAATGAAAGTATGTGCTTTAAGTGCTGTGTCCAGATGCTCACATACTGCATATATTTCCCTGGGGTTGGTGGACGTCCTAGTGTCCCTGAATTCTTTAACTGCCTCAGTGCAGTACTCATGTGGAAGTACAGTGTAAAGTGAGTCCATATCAGTGGTGGCAAGTACAGTGTCTGGCTTGAAACTAATTTTTCTAACCTTTTTCAGAAAGTCAAGAGTGTCCCAGATGTACAGTGGAGCATTTTGGGCAATTTATTTTATTTTAAATTCCATATAATCAATAGAGACTCAATGAAAGAGCCTCTTTGTACTACCACTGGATGATATGAGGAGTCAGCAAGGATTTTGTGTGGTTTGAAGATGCCAAAAAACTGAGGTATCTTCAGGTGAGTGACTTTGAGAAAATTAAGTAAATCATCATCAAGTAAACGAACTGAGTTCAGAGCAGGAATTCTTGTGTTCACTACTCTGTAGGCTTGAATATGTTCAACATCCACATTTTGGTAGAAGTCCTGATTTCCCAACATTCTCAATATTCTTGTTGCAGGAATCAGTATTTGTGATGAATATCCCCCCACCTTTGTCTTCCTTCATCACTCTCCTACTATTATTGGTGCTAACATTTTTAGAGCTGCTGGTTCATAATGGGACAAGTTATAAAACTTTCTATTGCAGGGCTTGGTAAGAATTCTGTGAATGTCCTCCTTACATTTCTCCTCGTATGCCCATATTGTTGGGTGTAGAGGAAGGAAAATGTTCTTGGATTCTTCCATTTAGACTCATGGATGATGATTTCATTTCCCAGTTCTTGGTCCTCATCCTGTCTAACACATTCAAATTTAATTTTCCTTTCATGAAAAAAAGATTTGCATGTTCAGCTTCCTGCAAAACAGCATAAGGTTAATTAATGGTATTAATCAAGTTGCTCTGGCTCTGGGGTATAAATGGCAGCCCCTTTTCCAGGACTTTTTGATTCATTTTCAGTTAATGGAATCTTGGAGTGGTTCCATATTTTGATTTTCTGTGGGTTACTGGGAGAATGGATCAAGTTCTGTGAGGCATCCATCGAGGGGATGGTGCTGTACACCTTTGTGGTAATAATCATGCCTCTTTGTTGTCTTTTGTAGGTTTCTTCATCACATCCCCTTTTTTTCATCACACCCCCTCTTGTTACCTGGGTGCCTGTTGGGTGAAGTAGAACTGTGATGATCTCCTTTCTTCTCTCTTTTGTGGAGTTTTGTCTGGAGGGATTGCTGTGGAAGCCAAAGTAATATCCTGCTCAGGGTGGCACATTGCTAGGTCACTTTTGCTCTGGGAGTTAGCATTTCTGTCAAGAGTAGTAGCAGTAGCTTGGTTATCAGTCACAATAGCATCAGTGTTGTTTACTGCTTGGTCATCACAGTGTTTGGTTATTCAAAAGGGGTCAGGATTTCCAAGTCTAGCAGATTGGTCATAAAGGTCTGTTTCTTTTTCCATATTTGCTATTCCTGCCATAGTCATTTTCCTCTCTTGTAAGTTTCTTAATTTCTTTTGTCTTAATGTAACTTTTAAATTTGGAGACTTACTCTTATCTTGGTGTTCTGTACTATATGAATGTCCCAGCAGCATTATAAGTACTTATTACTATTTTTCTTTATTGTAACTCAATTTGACTTGACAGGTCAAATGTGGACAGCTGATTTTTTTTTTTATTGATTAAGCTCAGTTTATCCTACAATGTACTCTTTGTCCTCAAAGGATGTAATCCTGTCTTACTGGGTCATTCAAGAGCTTCTCTACATTTACTTAATGCTAATACTCCAAATTATTGCTTACTCTGAGAATCTCAGGCCAGAATGTCTAAAACCGATTTCTAGTGACATTCTATGGCTTGTGTTCCTTGATATGTTTTAAGAAGTTAAAACTTCCTGAAGAAAACAAAAGCCAAGTAATGTACAAAAGAAAACTAATACATACATATTCCTGTCCTCTGCATCTTGCTCTGTCACACCAACCACCTGCATGTCCTCTCTCACCACATCCATAAACCTTATCTTAGGCCTTCCTCTTTTCCTGTTACCTGGCAGCTTCATTCTTAGCATCTTTTTCCCAATATACTCTGCATCCCTCTTCAGCACATGTCCAAACCAACGTAATCTTGCCTCTCTGGCTTTGTCTCCAAACCTTTCAACCTGGGCTGACCCTCTAATATACTTATTCCTAATCCTGTCCATCCTAATCACACCTGGTGTAAATCTTAACATCTTCACCTCTGACACGTCAAGCTCTGACTCCTGCCTTTTTGTCAGTGCCACTGTCTCCAACCCATATAACATAGCAGGTCTCACAACCCTCTTGTAGATCTTCCCTTTCACTCTTACTGGTACTCGTCTGTCACAAATCACTCCTGACACTCTTTTCCACCCACTCCATCCTGCCTGTACTCTCTTCTTCACCTCTCTTTCACACTCACCACTACTCTGAACTGTTGATCCCAAATATTTAAACTCATCCACCTTCGCCACCTCTACTCCCTCCATCTTCACCATTCCTCTATCCTCCCCCTCATTCACACACATATATTCTGTCTTAGTCCTGCTGATCTTCATTCCTTTTCTCTCTAGAGCATATCTCCACCTCTCCAGGGTCTCCTCCACCTGTTCCATACTCTCACTACAGATCACAATGTCATCTGCAAACATCATAGTCCACAGGGACTCCTGTCTGATCTCGTCTGTCAACCTGTCCATCACCATTGCAAATAAGAAAGGGCTCAGAGCTGATCCTTGATGTAATCCCACCTCCACCTTAAACGCATCCATCACTCCCACCGCAGACCTCATCGCTGTCACACTACCCTTGTACATATCCTGTACCACTCTTACATACTTCTCTGACACTCCTGACTTCCTCATACAATACCACAACTCCTCTCTAGGCACCCTGTCATATGCTTTTTCTAAATCCACAAAGACACAATGCAACTCCTTCTGACCTTCTCTGTACATCTCCATCAACACCCTCAGAGCAAACATCGCATCTTAGTGCTCTTTCCTGGCATGAAATCATACTGCTGATCACTAATCATCACCACCCTTCTTAACCTGGCTTCCACTACTCTTTCCCATAACTTCATGCTGTGACTGATCAATTTAATCCCTCTGTAGTTACTACAGCTCTGCACATCACTCTTATTCTTAAAAATTGGTACCAAAACACTTTTTCTCCATTCCTCAGGCATCCTCTCACTTTCCAAGATTTCATTAAACAATCTAGTTAAAAACTCCACTGCCATTTCACCTAAACACCGACATGCTTCCACATGTATGTCATCTGGACGGACAGCCTTTCCATTCTTCATCCTCTTCATAGCTATCCTTACTTCCTCCTTGCTAATCCACTGCACTTCATGATTCACTATCCACACATCATCCAACCTTCTCTCCTTCTCATTATCTTCATTCATCAGCCCCTCAAAGTACTCTTTCCATCTGCTCAACACACTCTCCTCGCTTGTGAGTATGTTTCCCTCATTATCCTTTATCACCCTTACCTGCTGCACATTGTTACTAGCTCAGTCCCTCCATCTAGCCAATCGGTACAGGTCCTTTTCTTCCTCCTTAGTGTCCAACCTTTTATACAACTCTTCATACGCCTTATCCTTAGCCTCCGCCACCTCTCTCTTTGCCATGTACCTCATCTCCTTATACTCTTGTCTACTTTCTTCATCTCTTTGACAATCCCACTTCTTCTTCGCCAACCTCTTTCTCTGTATACTCTCCTGTACTTCTTCATTCCACCACCAGGTCTCCTTGTCCTCCTTCCTCTTTCCAGATGTCACACCAAGCACCCTTCTAGCCATCTCTCTTACTAGCTCTGCTGTAGTTACCCAGCTATTTGGTAACTCTTCACTGCCACCCAGTGCCTGTCTTAACTCTTCCCTGAACATCACCTCACAATTACCCTTTTTCAATTTTCACCAATTGATCCTTGATGCTGCCTTCACACTCATCCTCCTCTCCTTGATCACCAATGTCATCCTACAAACCACCATCCTATGCTGCCTAAGTACACTTTCCCCTGCCACCACTTTACAGTCTCCAATCTCCTTCAGACTGGCCCTTCTACATAAGATATAATCCACCTGTGTGCATCTTCCTCCACTCTTGTATGTCACCCTATGCTCCTCCCTCTTGTTAAAATACATATTCATCACAGCCATGTCCATCCTTTTCTCAAAATCCACTACCATCTGACCTTCTGCAATCCTTTGCTTAACACCATACCTACCCATCACTTCCTCATCCCCTCTGTTCCCTTCACCAACATGCCCATTGAAATCTGCTCCAATCACCAGTCTCTCACCCTTGGGTACAGTCATCACCACTTCATCCAACTCACTCCAAAAATTTTCTTTCTCATCCATCACACACCCAACTTGTGGAGCATATGCACTAACAACATTCATTATTTTATCATCAATTTCCAGCTTCATAAACATCACTCTATCCGAAACTCTTTTCACCTCCAAAACACTCTTAGCATACTGTTCCTTCAGGATAATGCCTACACAATTTCTCCTCCCATCCACACCATGATAAAACAATTTGAAACCGCCTCTGATACACCTAGCCTTGCTCCCCTTCAATCAGGTCTCTTGCACACACAATCTACCAACCTTTCTTCGGTCCATCATATCAGCTAGCTCTCTCCCTATACCAGTCATACTGCCAACATTCAAAGTTCTGACCCTCACTATCACAGTCCTAGCCTTTACCTGCCTTCGGGCATGCCTTCCCCCTCTTCTCCTCCTTCGGCCAACAGTAGCCCAATTTCCACCAGCACCCTGTTGACCAACAGTACTGGTGGTGGTCGTTGTTAACCTGGGCCATGACCGATCCGGTATGTATATCTGTACTGTTGTCTGCATGTATGATTTGGCAAAATTTTACACCGGATGCCCTTCCTGATGCAACCTTCCCCATTTATCCGGGCTTGGGACTGGCACAAAGAAATGCACTGGCTTGTGCATCCCCAGTGGCTGGGTTACACACACACACACATATATATATATATATATATATATATATCTATATATGTATATATATAAAAGGACAGATATTCTTTCTGACTCTACAGTCAAAATTCAGTAAGTACTTTATCTGTGTAAAATAATTAATGTTTTTAAAAGCCCTTATTGTTTCCACTGCAGCACAGAGGTATTATGACCCCAGAGGGATGAAAAGATCAAAAGTCAACAACCACCTTGCTATGAGGGCTTTTCTTGTGCCCAAAACCTTAACAATGTGAAGAATGATATGTAGAAGGCAGGAAGACAAAGTCCATTTAAGCACTGTGCATGTGTGATTAAACCAGTTAAGCAGTCAGTACTCCTTAGATACTTCACATTAAATATGCTTGTGTGTAGTTGCTCAGTTTATTAATTAAAAATGTATTGCAAAGTTACAACTTCTGAGGAAAGCAAAAGCTATATGATTAGCACTGGGTGCAAAGTTTTGAACCTGGAGGATTCTGTGTCACCAAGTCTAAAAAACTAAACTAAAAGGAGGCACAAAAGAACATTGTGAGACTGTCTAGGAGCAAATAAGAGAAGAAAGTGAGTGGGGTTAGAATCTCTAGAGCTATTCTATCTACTAACGTAAAAATAAAACACAAAAAAATGAAAAGAGGAATGAATGTGCTGATAAGAGAAAAGGAGTCCTGTGAGGATGAGAAAGGGGAATAGAAGCATCATGGGAAAAATTATCTTGATGCTTCAATACAACTGACATTATAAATAATGACATCATGTGCAACCAATAAACAAAACATGGCAATGCAAAATGCAGAAAAGAAGTGCACTTGCCATACTGAAGAATACCAGACACTTTCGGTAAAGTTTAAAACCGGTATCAGTGGGCAAAACAGTAATGGGTAATGTGTCTGGTGTCTCATGTAGAAAACAAACATAGTAGCAGTGGTATGAGCACTGTACAGCTTAAGAAAAGGGCGGTTGCTCAGATTAAGACATATAGTTCCACTTTGGCAGCTGTGGGCATAGTTGGCCATGTTTTTGTTGAGCAAAAGGATGATTCTGAAGATAACAAAAAGGACAATGACAAAACAAACTTATTAGAAAGATATGAAAACTGGAACTCTAAACAATATGGTAATGATATTACTTGGAAATATTTCTGAAGCTGACTGTTCTTTTCTTTTAATCTTTATGTACAGATAAAGAAGGCACTCCACCCCCTCCCCTCCCCCAGTGGCAACATAACATTGTAACATAAAGAACAAATGTATGCACAGTGGACATTGTACAGCTCAGTATACAACAAGCTCAATAACAAACATGCATAATTTATATTAGCTCTAAAGGTTGATGGAACACCTTCTGAACATCAATCCAAAATAACAGAAAGGAAGCAGTTGCTGGGAAACAACCAAAACCAGAAAGATCTGGTATGGGTCATTGTCTACATATATCAGTAAGGCAGTTTGTGTGAAACGCATCATCATATGGCACTACGAGGAAAAATGTTAACTTCCAAACAATAAAGCTTCCACCCACAGACACAGAAACACGCACACACACACACACACACACACACACACACACACACACACACACACACACACACACACACACACACACACACACACACACACACAAAGGATGTTTTGTAGAGAATAGACAGCCTCCCACCAAAGCCCTGAATAACTAACAAAAAAGTAACATTTATTAACAAAAATGCAGTTTCATGAAGACAGAAAATAATTATCAGAAATGTGTGCAGATAAAATAATTCTAGAAATAATAATTTCAAATGCTCCAAAGAGTTCACAACAAAACACTTGGGCAGTTGTTCAAATTAAGACAGTGTCTATTCTGACACTCTTTAAGTAGGTGTGATTATATTTCTTATTTGCCATGCAGACATCACACTGAGGGTGCTGTCTGCTACGATGCATCTCAGTGTCTTATTCAGAAGAATAGTCCAGGAAACCCACAAATTTGTCAGTACAGAAATCTTGAAAATGTACGATACTTTAAGAGCCATGAAGGCAAGATCACTAGCCTTGATGTATAATCCAAGTAACAATTCTCAGAAGTCTGTTACATATTGCTGGGATTCCTTAACTCTTTTCTCCACTTCCCTTTCAAACACCTACAGGCAGCAATGGTGCCACTTCCTGGGCAAAAGTAATGCCCTTCTGCTCCCTCTCAAAAATGATGGTTAACGTACCTCTCATCTCTGTCTGATGTTGCAGAAGGTCTAAGATTTTGCCTCAGATTTTTGCTCTGTCTCTAGCAAAATGAATGATTTTTCTGGTAAATCACTGAGGATCAGTCAGTCAGTGATGCTCGATATTAGAGTTTCATGCCTTGTATTGTTCAGAACAATGCATTTCAGTGCAAAACATGTTGTTATACTAACTTTTAAAGTAAATTAGAGCATTATTTTAAAAGGGTCCATCATTTTTGGCCCTTTTCTTCCATTTACTTTTACCTTTGTCCCTAACTTTTGAACAAATAAGTTGAGAGCTACGTGGTTAACATATGTGTATCTGCAACAGACCCAAGCATACTCTAACACAGTCAAAATGTATCTAAAGACCCTCAGACACAGGGGTATGATATTGGTTGTCGGGTTAACCATTGTAGCTGCCTGATTTAAGTGACATGACTTTCTTATAATGGTGGAATTAACTGACCTTTGTTTTCAAACTCAGTCATCAGGTTAACCACTGTAGCTCCTATTTTAAATAATACAACGTTCTTATAATGGTAGAATCAACTGACCTTTGTTTTGTGTTAAAAGCCTGATACCTTAAATTGGATGACTTTTTAAGCATGTTTGTGAAACAACACAATTCATTCTTTTTTGCTAAATTAGTTCTGCACACTCAAAACACTTGCAGTGTTTTTTCTCTGTCTATGGTTACAGTACATGAGCTACGATCATGTGCAACTTTGCTCGGCATTTGTACTCTGCTGTAACAGTACAAGAGCAATAAAGTCCCAATCTGTTTGGTATTACTGCAGATTTAAAATATTATCTTAAACAAATAAATAAATACTTTTAGGTAGATTAAAACCAGCAGTAGAGCTCTCTCTAGCTGGTTGGTGTTCAAAGCAGTAATGCTAGAGAAGAGAGCAAGCTGCTTGTTGCAGGAAAAGGTAACACTAGAAAACAAATAACACAACATGAGATACCCGAAGAGAAACTGAATAATTTCATCACTTTAACGTATGGAAGTTCCATACATTAAAGGGACAAAAGCTCTCAATCATTCTTCAGGTATCTTATGGTGTTTTATTTGTTTATGTTTTATTTACATGTTCTCAATCTGTCTTAGATGGACAGCATATTCAGCGGCTGGCCATAGGCCTCCTATGAGCTATCCGAATCACCCCAGTTATAATCTGTCATTGGGTGTTCTGAATCACCCCAGTTATAATCTGTCATTGGGTGTTTCATTCAAACTGTATTCTGTGCCTAAAATGTAGACCTTGTTTGAAAGGATTAGCTTTGATATGAGAAAGATTGGCTTTTTCTGGTTGTGCAGTAAGTCATACAGTTTTGCAGAAGCCTGTGCCACTGTATTATTTAGCACTGAGAAACAGCCTACCTTCAAAAGTAGTATGTCTACTATTGTTTCTTTACAGTTGCTGTATAGTGTTGATAGAATATTAATCCAGTTTATCAGATTATCCTTTTAGACACATCAAACCTGTATTTACCAATGTGTATCCTGCATATCCTTCATCTATCCATCCATACCTACATCCATTCATTCATTTTTAATACCTAGTTCATCTAGTTAAGCTTTGTTGGGGAGCTGAACTTTATCCCAAAAACCAAAAGGCATCAATCAATCCTAGAATGAGCACTAGTGTTGTATAGTATTCACATTCACATACATAGGTAACTACAAGAAAGTTATGGGGTCACGGCTTCAACTGCTTAAATGTCTTCAGGATGTAGCAGCAAGCTAGACACCAAAGCAAAACCCCAAATGGACATAGGGAGTGCACAAATATTACACACAGAGCACAGCAGCGATATAATGAAGTGAGGATTTGATTGTTGTGAGGCAGAAATGAAAACTGCTGCAAGCCCAGTTCAAGTTCATGGATATGAACACCAAAACTAGCATCAGAGGAAACTGCAGCAGTTGGTGTAAATGGCAACATGGTAGGGTCATCCCATCTTTATTTTTGGATATCAGAAAGCTGTGCAACATTGCATGAAGTCTAAGTCTCCAATGACATATTTGCTGCAGTATAAGGCTATAACATTAGGTTTTGCAGCAGCTTAGTTCAGTGCATTCCTCTAGATTATCCTAAACACATATTTAGCTGCTGCCATACTTAACTGACCAGTATACTTAGGCATTCGGTTTTAGCGTGCCCATAATTATATTTAGTGTACTGTTATGCTGTCAGCACCACACTCTGCAGTGCTTCAGAAATGAGTTGTGAACTCAGATCACTCTTCAAAAGAAAAGAGGACAGCTAATCAGCAAGGCAATAACAGCAACATGTCAAGACTGGTGTACATTATATTATAGCAATAACAATTTTTAGAATATCTATGTCTGCATTACCAGCAAAGTGTGGCACTGAACCTGTTTGTCATCTGCAAATTTTGTCATTTCAAAATTATTGTCTCAGAGGTCACTTAATTTTAATTCAGCTCATTTAATTTTTCAGAATGGATCATTATTTTTTGCTAAAACAATGGCATTTCCCTCAAGTTATATAAAAGGAATTGTTTCTTAGCATGATTTTCAAGGCAGTGAACATATAAGCACTTGCTTTGTGTGCATTCATTCATTTTTCAAAACTCACTTTATCTTATTTAGGGTTTTAGGAGAGGTGAAGCTTACTCAGTATCTTGCAGCAATACTGGATGGGATGCCAGTCCACAGACACAGTTCCACTTTGAATCATCAAAAGCTTGAAACATCGAAATTCTGATCATCGAGACCAGAACATCGAGTTTCAAACCGTGAAAGATTCAAAGGGAACATAAAAAAAAGAAAAAAAAACTCTAAAAACTATTTTATGCAGGGGGCTTCACCCCCCCTGCACACCCCCCAACTTTAATATACCAACTCCGAGATTGTACTACAGTGGGGTAAAGGGAAATCTCCATTTTAGCGCTATATACAGAAGTGCTAAACGGGAAATTTCCCATACCCTGTCTGCAGTGCCATCACATAGATGGCACATTCACAGACACAGTGTGCAGGGCACTTTGCTGCCCTGCAGAAACACTAGCTTTTCCCCTTTTTACTTACCTTTTTCTTCCCCTTGACAATATCAATGTTCTAAACACTCGATGAGATGGTCTTGACCATATGAATTTCGATGGTTTAAAATTTCGATGTTTTCAAGTGGAACCCACAGACACACACACACACACACACACACACACACACACACACACACACACACACACACTCATATACATTCTTTACAGCCTCATCAATTCACCTGGAATCATGTATTGCAGGTCTTGTAGGAAAGCATGGACTGGGGAAAAATCATGCAGACTTTGCAAATAATTCAGCTCAGACAGGAAATGAAGAAGACACATGCAGGTGCTTTTATTAATTTTAAATTAACAATCTGTTGCAGTGTGACTGGAGAGAGTACATTTACCTCTGTCATTATTAACTATTTTAACATGCTTCAAGCATGCTTACAGACATGTGGACATTACAGTGTTCATTTAACTAGATATGTATTCACCATTTACAAAATACCCACAGTATTCACAAAGTCTCATTCAAGGTAATATCTATATTTGCATCATTTAAGGCTATATCTACATCCATATTGAGTCTGAACAACACTTAAAAATACACTAGAAGTGCTACCAGTATATAACCAGTCTGCCAAGTATGAATGGATTAAACTCTGCCAGTGATGTAGTTTTAAAGCCTTAGATGCTTCCTCTATACTTCATTTCATACCTGAGTCCCAGCAACACAAGATTATCTAACTGAAGCAGTAATGCATGAGTTAGAGTTTAAGGACTCCTGTCTTATAATGCTAGTATCTCTGTTATAATTAAGAGGTTCATTCTTATACCTTAATGCTATTATAACTTACAACTCTCTGCAAATAAGAAAATAATGAGGATCAATCACTCGTGCATAGGTAGCATTCTACAAATAAGAAAATAATCAGAATCAATTACTCACACCATAAGTCACTAAGTAAAATGTAAACTAAGCCATTAATGTGATATTATAAAATGGCAAAATATGATACTGCTTGATGCTTCGCTGTATTAATAAAATGTTGCCTAGCCCATCATAAACACTGCTTAGATTTTTTCCATGCCACTTAACATTTTTTCAAAGTACTTAAAGACAGAACTGTGGAGAAAATATTACTGTATCATGGAAAAAAGCCTTATAGCTTTCGACAATTATGTATTCTCATTCCAAGCTAAGGAAAAACTTCATGGTGTTACACTGCCCTATATAAAATACTTGAACACCATAAATAGATTAAGTTTTTTCAATGTACTCCCCAACCCTGGGCCTCACAATACTCACATTTCAAATTATTTAAAGCTGTTTCAATGATCTTTGCCTAAGAATAAACTTCTGCTTTAAAACCTCAAGACATAAACTGTCCCTTTGATTCTCACTTAAATGTGGTCCTCTCCTTCCTCTTCTGTCAGTGTTTAACACAATTATTTTCAGAATATCCATTTTCATGTACTTCTGTTTTTAGTCTTCCTACATATGCACCATCCCTGTTTTATTGCATGTATTATTTTTTGTTTACATCTTGCATTCCTGATTGCTTTTCAGACTTTATCATTCCATCTAAACTCAAGATTTTGCTTCTCAGACCCCATACTCCATACTAAAAGATATGCTACTTTTCAAATTCTGCAATATATTTTTCCTATAACTTTTATTTATTTATTTATTTTTTTCTGGCACTTAGAAGTTAATGATTTATTTTTTTCATCCATGTTTTTAATACAGTTGTCCTGAGATGAGGGACAAGCTCCATTGCTCATATTCTATCTGGAAAAAAAGCATGAGATTTACCTTTAGAGAAAATAGTCAAAGTCATAGATTTTTTATAGCTTAACTAATCACAAGGGCCTCATCAAATCAGTTAAAGTTCTAAGAATGCTTCCGAGATACAGGCTTACAAGGAGCAAATGCCATTGGTGAAGACTTAAGATTTAGGCACAGAAGTTCAAGCGGCAGCTTGGGTACTGGAAAAGTTGATTAAGGGGGAATAAGTGGGAGCAGTGCACATCAGTTAACCAATTTGGGAGAGAATTGGTCTGTTGCAGTGTTGGATCCCAAAGGAAGATGGGAGAATGGCATGCATCTGATAGACCACAAATGTATGCTTGGCTTCTGCCATACTGCTTCAGCAGTGGTTCTCCTAGAGGATGTAGATTCCTAGGGAGGCAACATACAGAAGTTTGTACATAATGTCACTAGAAAGTTTGCACATAATGTCACTAGAAGGGGGAATTGCAGGGGCCTCAAATTAACATGCAATAACATCTGGGGAAGTACAGCATGTTGTAAAAATCCATAGTGATTGCCTATATGATATCCTGTCAAGGTCAGCTCATATTCCCCCTGGTGAAGGGAGAGAATGAATGGCTTAATTAGCTGCAAGAGGTCTGATGGTCAGCAGACAGTGAAAGAATAAACAGATGACAAGAGAAAAAAAGAATTTTATTGAACAACCTTACCATCTACTATAACTCTTCTTACAGAGGCACATGGTAATAGATTTTATTGCCAGGTGCTACTTATGTCTGCTGAGGTATGAAATTCTGGGCTAATGCTGTAAAACAGCACTTGCTGGAACTATCTATTGGGGTCATTCTTTAGTCAGCATGAAGATATCTGTCTTCATCTCAAACCTTCCCCATTTTACTCCCCATCCCTTTTTCCTAATCTGCCTTCAGCTTGCATGGTTAAGGCAGAATAACCACAGCCTTAATCTAAAAGCATACAAATAAATTAATAGATAAATAAACAGCATGCAAACTGAGCTTTCATTGTCCTCCTCATCTGCTCTGTTGAGTGGACATGGCCTCTTTAGGTGCTGTTTTCAGCAGGGCTTCCACCTGGTGCATCCAGGATACAAACAGCTTTCTTTTTTGCTACAGATGAATTATAGGGAGATGCCTACTGGGAGCATATGATGGCTTCATTTATGAGGATGCCAGGTAGGTGAGTGATGCCACAGGCATCATCTTCCTTTACTAAATAGTGCCAGCATAGTTATTAAGACCTGTGGAGGCATCACCCTGACTTGTTCCAGCAATGGGGGGCAGAGTTTAGAAGAGACCCAGCTTTCTATATAGCAAGTAACGTATATATGGTTTTGTCCTATATTCTGGATTTTTTTTATTTATTTTATTTATCCTTTGTTGACTGGGTTAGTCCCATTAGACTAGTTGCCTCCTTTCAGGGGTGACCCAAGGTGATATTTATACCAGTAGGGGAAATTTAGCCAGGGCATCAGGGAACTTCCCACACTCACTACTATAATTGCAATAAGTACTGACAGCAATTACAAGCACAAGTCCTGGTTCTAGTGCAGTGATGCCTGGGAGGACATTGCATATCATGGAGACAAGGGAAGTGAGGGAGCAGAAGTGAATGCCAGCTCAGGAGATAGTGTGTTCATGGATTTGGAGGTTTTGCTCCAGCAAAATATTTTTGCAGAAGCGAAAGAAGAAGCCATAGTATGTGTTAAGACAACCCTTCAGTTATGAGGGTTGCAGGATGATATATTAAACGATATGATAAATCAAAGTGAACCCAAGAATGGCAGTGAAGTATTGTGGGAGGATATAATGGATAAAATAAGAAAAGAAGAGGTAGTGGAAATGGTAGAAGAAGATAAAAAGAAGAAAATGTATGCCTAGATGGTATCCAGTGCATTGAGAGAGAAGACAGGAGAACTGGAGAACTTAAATAAAAGAAAAGTCTGCAAAACAAATGCAAAATTGCACTGAACAGATATGAAGTGTGGGGCAGTATTGTTTTACCTCTGGACATTACAATCCAAGAGGTAAGGGCATTCATTATTATAAACAGAGAGACTTTTTGTGACATTATATTTGAGACTGTGTGAAGCATTAGTGAATTTGAAAAAAGAAAAATGAAAATTCACGGAATGAGAATGTTATAAAAACTTCATTTAGTGAGATTAAGGAAAAAAAAAATATTATATATATATATATATATATATATATATATAAAATTTCAAATGGAACTAGAGAAAGACTTTAAAAAGACATTTGAAAGATATTTGTAAAGAAGTGTTGTACACTGTAAAAATTTATGATGACAAGGATTTGTGGATTTAGGGATGGAAAGGCAATGTAATTATATATATATATATACTAAGTGTTATAAATGTTGAAGGGAACCAAGGTTTAGTAAAATATTATATTTGTGGAAAGATGGGACATGGGTCCAAAGGTTGTGAGTTGGGATGTTACAAATGTACACAAATAAGACATTTAGCAATGAATTGTACAAAAATAAAAAACGAAAATGAAAATAAAATTAAGTAAATTCAAGAAGAAGGAAAAGAAAAGGAAAAATAAAACAAAAAGATGAAACAAAAATGACAAAAAAGGAAGTTAGTGAGAAAGAATTAGAGATATAAAAGTAACTTCAGAATTTAGAGATGAAGAGGATATAAATTGGATTGTGGTTAAAAAGAAAACTTCTATAAGTAAAAGAGTTAAAGATAGAAAAAGACAGTTTAAGGGTATAAGTATAAAATAAAGAAGGGGAATGCATAAAAAAGAAAGAAAGAACGAAAGTGACGGTAAACGTAAACAATATTTGATAATAAATTAAAAAAAGAAGAAGAAATAACTTGAGTATTATCAATCAATGTGAATAGTCTTCTAAATCTAGCAAGGAGAATAGGAATAATAGAATGGTATAAAAACTGTAATGTAGACATAATTGTATTAGAAGGTATGAGGTTTATAACAAAAGAAGAAAGATTACCAACAGAAAATGTATGGAATGGACACATAATATGGAATTTAGGAAATTAACGTTATCCCAGAATTGTACTTTTATATAGAAGAGCAGTTAAGATATTAGATAACAGTTTATTAAGAATTGGTAGCTTGATTATCCTGGATATTAGACAGCAGGAAAAAATATGTGGATTTATAACATTTTATGCTTACATAATGGCTAAAGAAAGAGAAAGTTTGTTTCAGCAAATATTTGATTATGTAATACTGAATATGAATATAATAACAGGAGATTTTAATTTTGACTTATGAGAAAAAAAAAGAAAAATGGGAAAGATGCACAAATAATGAAGGAAGTAATGAAATGTAGAAAGTTAACTTTATGGAAAGAAAAAAGATGGACATATGAAAGAAATATGTTTAAAACTCATGACAAGGGCTTATGGACTTGGGGATGGAAAAGCAATGCCATTATACATATACTAAGTATTATAAATGTTGAAGGGAACCAAGGTTTAGTAAAATATTATAGTTGTGGAAAGGCGGGACATGGGTCCAAATGTTGTTAGTTGGAACGTTACAAATGTACACAAATAAGACATTTAGCATTGAATTGTACAAAAATAAAAAAAGAAAATGAAAATAAAATTGAGCCAAGTCAAGAAGCAGGAAAAGAAAAGGAAAGGATAAAATAAAACAAAAAGATGAAACAAAAATGACAAAAAAGGAAGTTAGTGAGAAAGAACTAGATAGAGATATATAAAAGTAACTTCAGAATTTAGAGATGAAGAGGATATAAACTGGATTGTGGTTAAAAAGGGAAAAGTTCTATAAGTAAAATAATTAAAGATAGAAAAAGACAGTTTAAGGGTATAAATATAAAAGAAAGAAAGGGAATGCATAAAAAAAGAAAGAACAAAAGTGAAGGTAAAAGTAAACAATATTTGATAATAAATTAAAAAAGAAGAAATAACTTGAGTATTATCAATCAATGTGAATAGTCTTCTAAATCAAGCAAGGAGAATAGGAATAATAGAATGGTATAAAAACTGTAATGTAGACATAATTGTATTAGAATGTATGAGGTTTATAACAAAAGAAGAAAGATTACAGACAGAAAATGTATGGAATGGACACATAATATGGAATTTAGGAAATTAACGTTATCCCAGAATTGTACTTTTATTTAGGAGAACAGTTAAGATATTAGATAACAGTTTATTAAGAATTGGTAGCTTGATTATCCTGGATATTAGACAGCAGGAAAAAATATGTGGATTTATAACATTTTATGCTTACGTAATGGCTAAAGAAAGAGAAAGTTTATTTCAGCAAATATTTGATTATGTTATAGTGAATATGAATATAATAACAGGAGATTTTAATTTTGACTTAAGAGAAAGAAAAAAGAAAAATGAAAAAGATACACAAATAATGAAGGAAGTAATGAAATGTGGAAAGTTAACTTTATGAAAAGAAAAAGGATGGACATGAAAGAAATATGTTTAAAACAGAGAATCATTATTTTTATAATATCAGAAGAGATAAAAATAATAGGGGAAGTAGTAGTAAGGACAGGATTTTCAGATCATCTAGTAATACGGATAGGAATCAAAGAAGATAAGGAACACATTAAAATAGGAAAAGGAATACAAAAGTAAAATAAAAAAGAATGGAATATGGAAGGTAATGAACAGGATATAACTATACAATTATGGAGAAAAACATGTAACAATGATACCATTCTATAATAATTGGATGGAATGTTGGATAACATTTAAGAAAAAATATATAAAGAAAGTTATTTAAGTTGGGAGATAAATAAAGGAATGAAAAAGCGACGTCTCTGAAAACAGAGTATTATGGACTGGACGATGAGGCTGTCATATTGTACTGAAAATGGAAAAAGAAAGACATGTTCATATGTCTAGTACTGTATAATAAATGTAAAGGGTAGCAGAACTATTATAAAAGGGTCTATATTAGAACAATGAAGAGGCGTTTAATCGAACATATACATCGAACGCACTAAAGCACGAATGCTCAAAACAGCAATTTCTTTCCCTGGGAAAGAAATCGCTTGGCCTTCCCCATGTCTTTGCCCCTTTCCCCACTGTAGAGTGATCTCGGAGTTGGTATATTTAGTTAGGTGTGTGTGTGTGTGTGTGTGTGTGTGTGTGTGTGTGTGTGTGTGGGTAATGTTTGAAAGTGTGTGCGTCTGTGTGTTAGTGCTACCAGGGAAAGAAATCGGTGTTCTGAGCGTTCCTGCTTTAGTGTGTTCACTGTATATGTGTTGACAAAGAGGCGTTCGATTAAGCGCCTCTTCACTGTTCTAAAATAGACCCTTGTAAAATACTGAGGACAACCTAAAGCATGCTTTTCTTGTGGAAAGATGATTATTTGGTAAGTAAGTAACTGTGATAAAAGGAAATGTTATATTTGTGGGAAAACAGGTCATGATGGAAACGAGTGTGAATTGAAATGTTGTAAATGTAATAAAATTGGACATTTATGGATGGATTGTAATATAGAAAAAAGGATAAAGAAAAAGAAAACAAAAGTGATGACAGTATATGAAGAGAAGAAGGAGTCCCAATAAAAGATATAGAGGAAGTAAGGAAGCAAAATCATTTTAAAAAATAAAGATAAGGATAAAGAGAAGAATGAAAGACGATATTATAGAAGAAAGTTGTGAAATAACTCATGAGGAAGATATAAATTGGAAAATAGTGAAAGGTAAAGAGAATTATATTGGTGAAGACAATAAGAGACAGAAAAAGAATGTATAATGTGATAAGTGTAAAAGAGAAAATGAAAAGAAACGGATAATGCAAATTAGATAAGTACTTCAAATTTACACAGTTTCTTGTAAGCTACAACAAAGATATAATGACAACTTTAGAATGCTTTCATTAAATGTAAATAGTATCAAAAATGTAAGTAGAAGAATAGGCATCCTAAATTGGTGTAGTAAATATGGTATTGATGAAATAATATCGGAAAATTTAAGATTTTTGACACAAGAGGAGAGACTACAAACAAAGACATTTTGGGGAGGAGATACAAAATGTAATTTAGGAAAGGAAATCTGTTCAGGCATAGTTGAACTTTGTAGAAAGTCATTAAAGATATTCAACATAACATTGGCAATGATGGGAGTATTAACTGCTGTTGATCTCTGAAGGCATAACCAGATATATAGAATTATAGCCATTGTATACCTATGTTGCAAGTAAAGAAAGGGAAACTGTATTTCATAAAAAATTGGATTATGTAGTAATTAATAAGAATATAATATTAATGGGATATTTTAATTGTTATTTGAGAGGAAATAGGTTCATAGGTTCATAGGTAAGTACTAGGCTATCTGCCTGAGGGCATCTATAAGCCTAGCCAGAATGTGTTGGCTTTCACCACTCCCTTAGATTAGTTCCCTGTGCCTCTGTCCAGCAGAGCCATTAGTTCCCTGTGCCTCTGTCCAGCAGAGCCACTGCAGTGATCCCCGGGGTAAATTTTCTGTTTCCCATCCACTCGTCAAGGTTTCTCTTGAAGAGCGTTAGTGAGGGGCTCTGCCTAATGTAGATTGGAATCCTGTTCCAAAGCATGGGGAGTCTCTGGGACAGGAATCTATCCCTCTAGCATGTCCTATTTATTGTTGTGGTGAGGTTTAGATCCCTAGGGTATGTGGCTCTCTGGGATTTGTTTTTTTTTTTAGGTGGAGCATGTCCATCAGTTCTGGGTTGGGCATAGCCTTGTATGTCAGGCAGAGATCACCTCTGAGTAAGCGGTATGCAACCGAGTACAGCTGGAGTTTCTTCAGTTGGGCTGCATAGGACATCTGTTTGAGGCCAGTAATCCTCTTGGTGAGGTACTTCTGTGGACTTTCCAGCTGTTGCAGGTGTCTTGTAAGGTACATCCCAAATGGAGAGTTGTACTCTATGATGGGTCTGATGAGTGATGAGTAGAGGGACACAATAACCTCTTTTGTTCTAGATGTGAACCCTTTTGTGATTAGGTGGGCCACATAGAAGGATTTTCTAACCACCTTGGCAATATGATTATCAAAGGAGAGATTACTATCTACTGGATCCCCAGATCCCTTATTACATTTTCTGTATTTAGGGGACTACCATGTATGTGGTAGTTCACGGGTACTTTGTTTTTTCCAAAGGGGATGACTATGCACTTTTTAGCATTTAGCTTGAGGCCATGATTTTGACACCAGGTATCCATCTCAGTGAGACCCTTCTGGAGGATGTCTGTATCAGCTGGAGAGTCAGTTATGGCCCCCAGTTTGCAGTCGTCTGCAAACTTGGTCAGCCATAGTCCTCCTGTGCTTGCCTGTACCTCTGAGAAGTATATACCAAAGAGGAGGGGTCCCAGGACTGAGCCCTGGAGAGTGCCACTTGTAACTGGTTTAGAGTCTGACCTAGAGTCTGCAACTCTCACAGTGTGGGTTCTATCTGTGAGCCAACTGGCAACCCATCTCGTGACATAGGGGTTTATTTTCAGGCTGGTGAGCTTGTCTATAATACCAGAATGGGGAATGATGTTGAAAGCCTTTGCAAGGTCTAGGTAGGCTGTGTGGACCTCCTTTCCCTCATCTAAAGCCTTGGTAACTGTCTCAAAGAAGTCCACCAGGTTTAGGAGGCATGATCTACCCTTAACAAAGCCAAATTGGGTAGGGTCCAATGTTTGGAGGTTCCCAATGTCTCTGTTAATGAGTTCCATGATGATGCACTCCATAGCCTTGCAGACCAGGCTAGTCAGGCTTATAGGGAGATAGTTCCCAGGGAACGTTGTGGCTCCACCTTTGTAGAGCGGGATAACTGTTGCTGTGTGCCACTCTATGGGTACATAGCCTGTAGAGAGGCTAAGTTTGAACAGTGTGTTTAGGTGAGGGGTTAGTTCATTTTGGAGCTCATGTAAGACACAGCCTGGGACACCATCCAGTCTCATTGAAGCTGTGTTTTTGACTTTGGATAGGGCTGTTTTAACCTGTGTGCCAGTGATAGCCATGGCTCTACAGACTTCTGGTATGGTTATGGGCCCTTTAGAGGGTGAGAGTGGGTGAACTTTGCACTAAACCTGTCTGCCAGAATGTTGGCAATATCAGTTGGTTCAGTGTATTTTGTGCCATTCTGCACTAACTCAGAGCAGATCTGAGAGTTTCCACTTAGGTTCTTGACATAGCTAAAGAATGCTTTGTGGTTATCTTTGGAGTTCTTGGCAACTTTTCTTTCAAAGCTAGCCTTGGATGATTTTATGAGAGATCATAGTTTCTTGCTGATACTGATCAGGGATGTCTTTCCTTCTTGGGATTCTACTCTTTTCTGTACTAGTTTCCTCCTTCTATTGTATAGCCTGTTTATGGCAGGGGTCCACCAGACTGGTTTCCTTTTCTTGGAGGAGTGAGTCTTGGCTTTGCTTGGGATAGCACAATCCATGCATTCTTGCAGGTGCTCATAGAGTGCCTTTGTAAGTGATTCAGCAGCTTGGACAGCGTTGTCCTTTAGCATGGGGGCTGTGAACCTTTCCACCTTGGTCTTAAGTCACGTGAAGTTTGATTTTGAAAAGTTTTTCATGGTGGTTTCCTTGATTGGGGGTGGGGGCGGAGTGTGGATATCCAGAGTGATTAGTCTATGGTCTGATCTAACCAGCAAGGGGATGACCTCCGGTGTGGAACACTGGCCGCCCATGTTGGTGATGACCAGGTCCAATATGCTGTCACATCTGGTGGGGGTGTTGACCAGTTGATCCAGGGCATTCGAGTTTATAAATTCTAGGAAGCAGTGGGCAAGGGAGTTAGTACTCGAGTAGTTCTCCCAGTTAATGTTGGGGTAATTGAAATCACCCAATATTAGGACATTTGGTAGGACCTTCATATTTTCCAGTGTCTCCAGAAATGTGGAATGGGGGACCTGGGTCATAGTGGGTGATCTGTAGCAAGCTACAATTTGAATTGCAATTTTGCCCATTGTTATTTGCACATGGATGATCTCTGAGGCATCATGCTGCACCACTAACCTGAAAGTGTGGGTATCCTTAATGAATATGGATACACCCCCACCTTTTTTGTTTCGGTCCAGGTTCTGTGGCCAAAAAGTATGGTATGAGTTATAGCCTGGTAGTACTGGGGTGCTCTCTGGAGCCTTAAACCAGGTTTCTGTTACTGCACAGATAACGATGTTCTCCATACTGAGGAAAAAAAGAAGATGAAGAGAGGAAATGATGTTAAGAAAAAGTTTGAAGCTATAAAATGTGGCAATTTAAAAATTCGGAATACTAATTTCCGGAAATATAGTCAAGGTATATATATAAAACATGGAAATAGATTATTTTATTATATCACAAGGTTTAAATATAGTTTAGGAACTAACACTTTTTCAGATCACTCAGCCATGTGGATAGAAATATAATGAAAATAATGAGTATATCAGACTGGGAAAGGGAATACGAACAAATGAGAAATTATGGGATGAAAATGTGAAAAATAAGCATGTGTTTATGGAAAGATCACATTTCCACCAGATTGTGTTATAAAAACTGGTCTGAGTGGTGATGAGCTTTAAAAGAAAAATATAAGAAATGTTTTTTTAGAATGACAGATGTAAAAAAAAAACAAGTGAAAAAATAAAACAATGTGTATGGATGCTTTAAAAGATTTGGAAAGGAATGATACAGAATATTATGTGACATAATGGAGAATTTATGAAAAAATCAAGAGAAAATTAAATAAGTATTATTTAAGCATAGATATTGTTTACAAGCTAAGAAAGAAGAGGTATGAGATTATATGTGTAACATAGTTAAAGAGAATACTAGCATAATGAGAGAAATGAAAGCTGATAGAAGAGAGGTAAGAAGATTTCAGGAACAAATTATGAATACCGTAATAAATTATGTAAAGAAACTGTTTCAAGGTAGAAAGGAAGTACAAAAAGCATGGCATATTAAAAATTGACAGAACAAGAAAATAAGGAATTGGAAAACAAGATTTCTTTATATGAATTAGATAAGGCACTTAGACAAGTTCATTTAGTCAGTTTCAGGATCAGATGGAATACAATACCAATTTTATAAGAATTTTATGACGTGGCAGAAATTTGCTTCTTAAAAGTTATGAATGGTTAAATTAAGGTTTTTATATATATAAAGATTTATGCAGTGGTATACTTAAATTTGTGTGTAAAAAGGAAGATAAAAATAAAATTGAAAATTTGAGACCTATAGTATTAAACAATACATATTATAAGATTTTTATTAAAAAAAGTCAGAAGAGAATGGAAAGTAAAATGAAAAGTAGTATGGCAGATATTATATATAGTTTAAAGGGAAAGGGATGTCAGGATTTATGTTTCATAGTAAGGGAAATTGTGGATGATATTATAAGCAGGACTAATAAGACAGAGATCATGACAGGAGATTTAAGTAATGCTTTTGATGCAGTACAACATGAACTTTTGTGTACAATTATGGAAGAATATAACATTATTAAGAAAATTAAGAATGTATGTTGTTCTGCATATAATAAAAATAAAGTAAGAATTTTAGTGAATGGATGGTTAAGCAAAGAAATAGATATAAAGAATGGCATACATCAGGGATGTCCTGTGTGAAGTATATTATTTGCGTTAGTAATAAATATATTAGCCAGGGATGCAAATTTGCACATAAGAGGTACTACTTATATTACTAATGAAGGGATAAAAATTCCAGTAATTTTTACTTGTGCAGATAATATTATATAGATTATGAGAAACAAAGTCTGGATGAAAGAGGTTATATGTTGCATACATCACTGTTTAGATATAATTAGCATGACTTTAAATACAGAAAAAGTAAAGGACTGGGTGATATGGTAAAGTTAGGAGGAGTATCTTTCTCTGTGAAATAAATTTTTGTGTTAGGAATAAGATTTGGGGGCAAAAACAATGGAATAGGATACTAGATGAAATAATGGAGCATTGTTGTTTTTGGAAAACATATAAGCTGTCATTTGATAAAAAAAGTTTATTTGATTATTTCAGTTATGCTGGGAAAGACTACATATTTAGCAAGTGTCTATATGTTGCCAATAATCTATGAAAAAAGTACTAAAAGTATATTTTTCTTTTATATGGGGTTCAAGATTGAACACATGGATAAAGAAGATGGTGATTTAGCATTAATAAACCTAATTGTTTATGTTTTGTTTTGGATAAATGCTAAAAATGAAAACTTAGTACTAAATTTACTAAAGTACAAATATAAATGGCATTGGGATATGTTAAAAATTCAGAAGACTAAAAGCACATTTAAATGAAGTTATGAGATGTTATAAAAAATCTATTTTATGGAAAATAAAAATTTATGAAATAGAAAATCAGAGGAAAGTGTGGTATGAAAATATCATGATACAATATTATTATGTTAATCTTTGGGTTGAGCTCACAAATGAAAAAGTTAAAGCTATGAAAGTATGAAAAACATAGTGTAATAAGCAAGTAGTAGTAATAGTATATATGCGCCGTACATCCATTTCTATAGAAGATTTGTAGATGATTGTTTCTTTCTATGGAAAGGCACCTTAGATGGACTGAAGCTCTTTATTGAATACCTTAATAAAACCACTGACTTTTTAAAATTTACTTTTAATTATTCTTATACAGGAATTAATTTCCTGGATGTCTATATCTATAAGGACACATTAGGTAACCTCAGTACCAGAATGTATAGGAAGGAATGCAGGGTTAACAACCTTCTTTCTAGACAAAGTATGCACCCAGAATTTGTTTTTGACAATGTTGCACGTAACCAATTTTTTAGAGCATCAAGACTCACTGTAGACCCGGTTGAGTACGAACAAATAATGCATACTACCAACTTGGAGTTAAAGGACCGGGGGTATCATACCTATAGTATCAACAAGAATGAGACGATGGTGAGACGTATGAGATTTAATGAAGCCAAACCGTATTTTTCCAATGCTGCTCCCAGATATAATAAAAGCAAGGAACCCAAGCTCAGTCTCTGCCTCACCTATGCTAGAGATATCAAGCACTATACAGACATTATTAATAGAAACTGGCAGGTGTTGGTTACTGAACCCACAATTTCCTCTTTAATTGGTGCTAGACCCCAGTATACATTCAAGAACAAAAGAACATGTATAGGAGATTATGTGGGTAAGAACAGAGAAACCTACTATGGAGTTTAAAGGCACGACCTTGTGGTCACTGTCCGCAGTGCCCACACATAGATACTTCTATAATATTTCATCACCCTGACACAACAAGAACATTTGATATCAGGGTAAGTGCCACTTGAGACCATACATGTTGTTTATCTGGCTGAGTGCCAACAATGTCATTGCTTCTATATAGGCAAGACAGACAGAACTCTTAGAGAGAGAATGAGAGAGCACCTATATCACATTAGAAAGAAGTCTAGAATCAATGCTTTGGCAAAACATATTAGCACCATGGGTGAACATCATAAATTTACTTTCAGAGTTCTATCTGTTATCTATGAGAATAATAGAGGGGGTGATGTGAGAGTTAAAATTGAAGAGACAGAAGCAAAATGGATAGTTAGACTGAGATCCCATAAAGGACATGGTCTCAATGAATGTGTCCCTATCAAGCCCATATTACGTAGCAGACCACTAAATAGGAGATGTACTTTTTAGGCACTTGAGTTTTATTTAAGCTACGTTTTAATAGTAGTACTCATATTTATATTTACATATATATATATATAATTCATCTGTTTATACATTTTTATTTGCATTTGTATTTGTTATTTGTATTTAATTATTTGTTTATATTATATTAGTATAAAATGAGTTTTGTCTCTTTAAAAGTTTCAGTCATGTGATCAATTAATGCATGTATCAAGGTGTGTTTTTAGATGAAATGGTTACACCTGATGAAGCTATGTGAAAGCGCTTGTGTCTTCTATTAAACTGGTACCTGATTTATCTTCTGTGGACTTTATTTATATCTTTGGATATATTCTCAGCCTGGATTTATTGCCTCTTGACTTCAGGGGGCTGCTTGCTTATGCAGATATTATATATAGTTTAAAGGGAAAGGGATGTCAGGATTTATGTTTCATAGTAAGGGAAATTGTGGATGATATTATAAGCAGGACTAATAAGACAGAGATCATGACAGGAGATTTAAGTAATGCTTTTGATACAGTACAACATGAACTTTTGTGTACAATTATGGAAGAATATAACATTATTAAGAAAATTAAGAATGTATGTTGTTCTGCATATAATAAAAATAAAGTAAGAATTTTAGTGAATGGATGGTTAAGCAAAGAAATAGATATAAAGAATGGCATACATCAGGGATGTCCTGTGTGAAGTATATTATTTGCATTAGTTATAAATATATTAGTCAGGGATGCAAATCTGCACATAAGAGGTACTACTTATATTACTAATGAAGGGATAAAAATTCCAGTTATTTTTACTTGTGCAGATAATATTATATAGATTATGAGAAACAAAGTCTGGATGAAAGAGGTTATATGTTGCATACATCACTGTTTAGATATAATTAGCATGACTTTAAATACATAAAAAGTAAAGGACTGGGTGATATGGTAAAGTTAGGAGGAGTATCTTTCTCTGTGAAAAAATTTTTTGTGTTAGGAATAAGATTTCCGGGCAAAAACAATGGAATAGGATACTAGATGAAATAATGGGCATTGTTGTTTTTGGAAAACATATAAGCTGTCATTTGATAAAAAAAGTTTATTTGATTATTTCAGTTATGCTAGGAAAGACTACATATTTAGCAAGTGTCTATATGTTGCCAATAATCTATGAAAAAAGTACTAAAAGTATATTTTTCTTTTATATGGGGTTCAAGATTGAACACATGGATAAAGAAGATGGTGATTTAGCATTAATAAACCTAATTGTTTATGTTTTGTTTTGGATAAATGCTAAAAATGAAAACTTAGTACTAAATTTACTAAAGTACAAATATAAATGGCATTGGGATATGTTAAAAATTCAGAAGACTAAAAGCACATTTAAATGAAGTTATGAGATGTTATAAAAAATCTATTTTATGGAAAATAAAAATTTATGAAATAGAAAATCAGAGGAAAGTGTGGTATGAAAATATCATGATACAATATTATTATGTTAATCTTTGGGTTGAGCTCGCAAATGAAAAAGTTAAAGCTATGAAAGTATGAAAAACATAGTGTAATAAGCAAGTAGAATATCAAGATTTGTTATGGAGATTAATGATTATTAACATATCAATAAAGGGAAATATGCTATATAATTATTGAAAGAGTTTATATATGTTATAGGAAAGAAGAAAGTACAGCATGTGTTTTCTTACAATGTATAAGAGTTGCAAAATTGTGGGAAAAGTTGTATAAAGAAAATTTCTTTGAAAATATAAAGGAGGTATACAAAATAAATATGGATATGAGTATATATGGATATTATACCCATAAAAATGAGGAATATGTTAGTAAAAATAGACAAAAGATTATTTTATATGTGTGGACCATTTGGGATGAAAGGCTAAATGAAATCATGTTTAATGGTAGATAGTGACTAGCAGTAATTAAAAAAATGGGACGGTGATTGTATTAAAAGGAGTGGGGTTCAAATAAGATCATGAAGATAAAGGTTTAGCATAATAATGAAAATCAAGATATCTATGATTGTATGACGATAACAGAAAGGAATGGAAATTTGTACACTGTATAAATGTGTAAATATGTAAGTGTGTAAACATTATTCTACATAATGTTTTTAAATAAAGAACCTCCACTCTTTTCAATAGGATCTTTGGATCTTTTAAATCCACTTGACCTACTACCAGCTCAAGCAAATGGGACCTCAGTTTAATGTCTCATCCAAAGGGCAACACACTAGGGAGTGCAACATCATTCTAATGCTGTACTGCAGTGTCAGTAATCCAATCTTCTGGAGTGGGAATAGAACTTTCTGCTCTTCCAGCACCAAAGTGCTACCTGTTGAGTGAACAACACTGACATTGTTTATTACTGTCATTGTCTTTTGATGGCAGGGACAAGTTTTACTGATTGCTATCTGTTTTATATTTTCTAGCTACAAAAGAGATTGTCTTGAGCTAGGAGGCCTGCCAAAGGAGAACTTGTAGGCTCTCTATGGTGCTAGGTAAGTGTGTTATGTAACTATCTATCATTTAGAATTTAATTCAAGTTGCCATACCCATATGTACTGATGTATTATATATTTCTTTCCTCTTTCCTTTTTTTCTGTATCTTCATTCTATAGTGTCATTTGAGTGTAGAATGTGGAGTAACAGTGAGCACCTGGTTCTACAGCAGCCAATCTGCCTGCTGCTGGGTAAACATCAGTTGCTAGAGCTATGTGTTTGTACAAAAAAAGGTAACCTGGAGAGCTCACTGGTGGGACAAGAGCTGGCTGCCCACCCAGGCAGGAGCTGGATGCCTTAATGATAAATAATCTGATGTGGAAACATTTTAAAATGGTATGCAAAGCAGTGGTATCAATCCCAAGCTGGCTCTTAAGAAGTGATTATCAGGATTTCTAGTTATTTATTGTCTCTAGGAAGGCTGGGAAATAATATCCCTCTGTTCTTGAACCTGGAGCAAAACAGAAGTACTAATCCCAAAATGATTCTTGAGAAGCATTTCCTAGACTCTCCAGTGATCGATAATCTTGTCCCATATGTTACATATTGGTGAGGTGGCACTTTTCATACATTTGCCTTTCACATTTGCAGAATGCTAGACTATGACTATCATCCACTGACTTGACTGTTATTTCAGGTTAAATGCTGCAGACAGTAGCTAGAGGGATTTGTATCCTGGGCAGTTTACTTCACTGGCTGCCCCTCAAACCCCATGTTTGCATTGTTAATTGTGCCCCTAACAACTTGCACTTGGGGCAGCCTCCCAATTTGCTGTAAGGAAGATTGTGTAGATTCAGTGTTTAGTGGACCATTGGTGATATTCATGCTAACCAGGAGCTTGTTTCATTCGGTTTAATTTCTCCACGTTTTTTGGGTTTCCAGTACCATGATGGGGATGAACCTCATTCCTAAGTCAGGGTATGATTAAAGTTCATGAAACTGGCATTGTTTCAATATTTGAGCTAAAATGCTATTTGCAGCACCTGTAATATGCTCAGAATTTACTCTTTCTTTAATGCATATTGAGTTGTTTATCAATAACATATCTAAATGTGACTGTAAATTCTTTTTTTATTAGGCCTGTTGCTCCTACTACTATTGGAACTGTCTGGGTATCTTTAGTCTAAATTGCTCTCATTGCTGCCTGCAAATCATGCAATTTTATGACTTTTTGTACTTAAAACAATGTAATCACCGGGTGTTACAATTTCAGCGATCAGTGCTACTTTTGTCTTTTTTCCTGAGTTACTATATCTGGTTTTCTCGCATCTATTTTTTGAACTGGTAATAATGGGTGCTTCCATGTGATATAAAAGTCATCATTCTCTATAATGTTTTGTAGTTCATGTTTCCGATACTTTCTAACTACTTAAATATTGTAATATTTGCACAATCTAAAATGCAGCAGTCTTGTGAAATTATTGTGCCTCTCAGTATACAAGCCCTCTGCCATGAGTGTATCACACCCAGTAACAAGATGCGTGTTTGTTTCCAGTTCTGTTTTACATGACCTGCATTTATCTGTTCTTCCACATGTTCAATGGACTTTGTAAACCAATGTGTATGTATTCTGCTATCCTGGGCTCCATTATTAACCTTTCATCTTCTGGTTTCAATTCACCTGTCCTTAACCATTCCTGTGTCACATTTCTTTCCTTCTCATCTAATTCTTCTCCTTATATTCTTTCTTTTGTTTTTGGCACATTCAGTTGCTGTCTAATTTTTGTCTATTTCTGGTTTGAATTCAGTTCCAGCTTGACATCGATATGCTTCTGCTAAACTAAACAGGGAAGCCATCTTAGACTACTTCTCCTCACGTTTTAAAACTTTCACTAATTTTGGATCTGGTGAGGTCAGAAGGTATTTATGCAGTCCCACAACTGCAGATCTATAAATGTAATCAATTTTAAGGAGGCCCATCCCTCCTTCAGGCCAGGTAGTATATAATCTTGGTATACACTAATTTGTATGTATCGTGTGATAAGCATGAATCATTTTCTTGTTTTCCTGACCAAATGATCCAATACCTTTTAGGGCCAGTCAGTCACTCCAAAACTGTAAGTTAGAGCATGAAGAGCAAATGGTTTATTTTATTTATTTTACATTTGTTAACCGGGATAGTCCAACTGGAACAGGTCCAGTTTCAGTGGAGGCCCGGGAAGAAAAGCTCCAGAGTTACAAATAAGTGAAAAGAATACAATTCTTGCTAACAGCTACACATTACACTTTATATAATACAATGAGCAAACAGTAGTAGAATTAATTATTAATAAAGGCTAGCATAGTACCATACATCTTTTAATCTGGTTTGCACGACAGAAAAATGGCTATGTTTCAGAAACATGGAGAGGATTGCCAGTGGATAAAAGGTGGATTGTTAGGTGATACATGGGCAGATCCAGGTTTTTCTAAGATGTGCTTTGAGTAGTGATTTGAAGTGGGAATTTGTGGATGTATTGGTTATGCTAGAGGGGAGAGTGTTCCAGTATTTAGTTAATTTGTAGGAGTATAAGGCTTAGCCGGCAGTATTGTTGGCAGTGGTGATGTTAAGGAGAGGTTTATTCGAAGATCTAAGAGAACGATTAGAAGAGTAGTGGGTTAGTAGATGTTTTAGTGATGGAGTTTTGTTTGGGTTGTTTAGTATATTAAAAGCACATGCAAGCTGTTGGTAGTTAAGTAATTGTGGGAATTCGAGCCATTGAAGTTCAGTAAGTACTTTGCAGTGGTGGGTTTTGAAAGGGGAGCTGTTTGCAAATTTAGCAATTCTGTTGTAACATCCCTAGAATTTGTCGTGGTCTGTTTTTCTAATATGGGTAAATATGGGTGCAGCATACAGTAGTGTGGATAAGAGATGAGTTTGGGCTAGGGTGATTCTTGCTTTGTCAGTGAGAAAATTCTTGTGTCTATAAAGAGTACCCATTTTTTGTGGACCTTCTGGATAGTTTGAGCTATGTGAATATTGAAGTACAAATATTTATCAATCTCAACTCCTAGGAGTTTTGTATGTGTGGTAGGAGAGATGACTGTGCTATTTCTATGTGTAATTGAGAAGGTTAGGGAAGTGGATCTGGATTTATTGGGGGCAAACAAGAGAAGTTTTGTTTTATTAGGGTTGAGAATCAATTGGATGTCACAGATCCAACCTTCTACAGAAGAAAAGGAGTCTTGGGCCAGTTTGTTTAGGGTGGTAAGAGATGGGGCTGCACAGATAGGTGTTGAGTCATTGGCATATTGTATTAATGTGGCTTGTTTGGAGGAGGTATGTAGGTTATTTGTGAAAATAGAGAACAATAGTGGGCCAAGTATTGACCCCTGAGGTACACCTATAGAGGTAGGGAGGAGGGGTGATAGCTCAGCTTGCCATTGGGCAGCTTGCTGTCTATCTGATAGATAGCTTTTGAACCAGGAGATGGTAGGGGAGTCAAAGGATAAGGCAGAGAGGGGATGTGAAACCATGTCAAAAGCTTTAGAAAGGTCAAGGAAGATAGCAGATACAAAGTTATTATTGTTTCTGAGCTGGTTAACTTCATTTATGAAAGACAGAAGAGCAGTAGTTGTGCTGTGGTGAGGGCGGAAGCCATGTTGAGTGAAGGAAAGAAGATTATGTGAGGTTAAATACTGGAGAACCTGGGAGTGGATACATTTCTCTAAGAGCTTGGATAAGGGAGAGAGAATGGCTATTGGTCGATAGTTGGAAAAGTCATATGAGCTACCACTTTTATGTAGTGGTATGATGTAGGAGATTTTCCAGATTTGAGGAACATAGCCTTCTTTGATTGACCGGTTGATAGGGATTGAGATAGGGCAAGATAAGGAGTCAGCTGCTATTTTCAAAAAGTTTGCAGGTATTTCTTCGGCTGCAAGAGTTGTAGGTTTTTGTTTACAGATGAGCTTCTTAATTTTGCTAGTTGGAACAGGTGAGAGGGTAAAGGGGGGTAAGTTATTTGAGAGTTTTGCTGAGTTATTTGGAGCGTTATTTTTAGTAGTAGTGGGTAGGTCATTGTGTTTAGTGAATTGGCTGGTTAAAGTGTGAATTGAGTTTATGAAGTGATGGTTTAGTTGGGTAGCGATGTAGCTATTTTCATTATTGGGGGAATTTAGGGGTGGGAGTGGTAGTTTTACCTGGTCTTAGCAGTGAGTTTAAGGTGTTCCAGTATTTTGTGGGTATTTTTTGAGTGTTTGTTTTGTAAACTGAGGAAGTAGTTTTGTTTGTTTTTTTAGCTTAGTTCCTGAGTTGTTTATAATTTTGTTTACTTTGGTTGGAGTTGTCTTTTTTCCATTGTTTCCAAGCTGAGTCCCTAGATGTTAATAAGGCTCTTGCATCTCTGCTCAGCCATGGAGCATAGTTTGCTTTGACTCTAATTTTTCTGAATGGGGCAATTGCATTTAGAACTCTAGTGAATGTTTTGTTGAAATATTCTATTGCTTGGTCTAGGTCTAGAGTTTTTAGTGGCTCCCAGTTGCAGTGTTTTAAAGTGTCATTTAGTTCCTCTGGGTTTAAGTTTTTGTTGGCCCTGATTTGTGTACAGACTATGGGCTTTGTGATATTGGTACGTTTCCTAAGGAGGAAAGTAGGGAGATGGTTGCTTAGTCCATCTGGTAGAAGTCCTGTGTGATAGTTACATTTGGGATAGTTTACTAATGTCCAGTCAATAATAGACTGTCTTTGGGATTTTTAGTCTATTCTTGTGGGTTCTTGAATTAATTGGGCAAATCCATAGAGATTTATTGGAATGGAGGGATTAGTTGAGTTACATGCTATCCAGTCAGTGTTTAGATCTCCTAGTACAATTGTTTCGTGTGGAAGGTTTTGACTGAGCCACTGAAGAATTTACTCTATAGTATGGGAGTTGTTTCCAGGAGGGATATAGCTACATAGAATGTTAATTTGTTTTTCATTGTTCACAGATAGAGTGGCACTTATGATTTCTGCATTCTGAAATATGGGTATGGAGGTTTGAAGTGGCTGGAGGTGAAGTGAATTTTTAAAGAAAATGGCAACTCCACCTCCTTTCTTACCTGTTCTGTCTAACCTTAGAACATTGTATCCTGGTGGGAGAATTTCATTGTTTGAGATAGAGGGTTTGAGACAGGTTTCTGAGATAGTGAGAATATCTAGGGAATGGTGAGAAATTAATGCATGTAGGTCTGGGAATTTGTTTGAAATACTTCTGGCATTGATATTTATGATCAGTAGGTCTGATTGAGTTTTATTTTTTAGGTAGTGGAGCAGGGTCCTGGGTTTGGGTGAATGTCTCCTGATATAAGGAGTATTGTGCTAAGAATTATTATATGCTTAATTGTGAGTGCTATACTTGTAAAAACTTTAAAAGGGGGTTTCCTATAGTAAGGATTTGGAAGGTGGGTCTTATTAGTATATAGTATTATGTTGTCTTTAAATAATGTTGGACAGATAGTAAAGTTGGTATATGTGTTAATAGGTGTTAAAGTATGTGTTGTATGATAGGTGGTATTATCTATGGGGTTAAATTTGTGAATGGATGTAATGTAGGTTAAGGAAGAGAATGATAGTAGGAGGAAAGTTACTAGAAGAAACATGTTAGGGTATAGCAGGAAATAGAGGGTGTAAGGCCTTAGGATTAAGAGTAGGTTCTAAGGTATGGTAGTAGTGAGAGGAGTACAAACATAGGTGTAATTTCCTAGGGTTGTGGCCAGTAGTAGTAATTGGTGGAGGGAGGTGATCAGGTGACAAGGAGCACAAATATATTTGGATGAGAGGCAAAACCAAAACTGTAATTGCCCCTACAATATAATTATAAGAGTGCAATGATTGTGCATATCAAACTATACACATATATTCACTATCTCCCTTGGAGCCAATATGTCCAAAGTGATCCCAGGCCTGTTGTATGCCTATTATCAAAATAAATGTAATGAGGTGGATACATATACACCCTTAGATGTAAATGTTCATGTAACTCTATGTTGAAGTCCAATATAATAAAGCCAACAAATATAAAATTCAAACCATAAACCAAATTAAGATTGTAGATTAAGTCCCAAGACCCATAGACAACATCCAGTAATACAAAAGGGTCTTAACATGTCCCAGATACACGACCTCTTATCAATCCAGGTCCAATCCAACCAGATGGTTTATAGTATGGACTTTATTCCTACATGCCAACGCAGTTTTCAATATTAGTTTTAGTCTTCTGAAGTATTCCCTACTGAGTTTTATTCACATTTGTTCATGTTTTATTGTTGGTCCTTCATCAGTTCCCAAATATTTATACATTCCCTCCTGCTCAAGTTTCTTTATATCACACTCCTGTCCCACATTGATATTTTCTTGGTGCTGTAGCTTTATTGCTTTAACTGCTTTTGTTCATTTATCAAGGCCAAATGACATTCTTATTATCACAAGAATGTTTTAACCACTTGCAGTTACGGCTTCAGCTCCTCATCTGATGAAGTATACAGTATTAAGTCATATGCAAAAAAAATAGATGAGAAGTTTTTAAACAAAGCTGTTTTCAGGGAGCAAATTGTAACCATGGCCTAATCTATTAAGAAAACCGCTTAATAGATTAAGGGCAAGACCAAACAGCAGTGGTGACAAAGAATCCCCCTAGAATATCCTCCTTTGATTTTTTTATCGCTGGGATAATAATTTGCCCTTTGTCATGGTTTAGCTGCAAAGTAATTTTCTACTGCTTCATAGCTGCTGTAATGTAATTAATCAATGTATCTTACATATATTTAAGTACTCCTTTTTCTGTGAATGTGGGATGCTGTCAAATGCTTTTTTGTTATCTATACATGCCATACTTAGACGCTTCCCCTCTTTACAATTCTGTTATATTTTTATTCAGCAAAAAATGATCCTTTGTTCCATATGACTTTCTTTTGTTACCCTTTTGTTCTATTGCCAAAACTGAGTTTTTTTCCAAATGACTATAAACTCTACCTGCATCAATTCTGATATATAGTTGTCAGAAGGCAGGTTATGCACCCATAATTTTAGGGTGGCTTGCAGATTCACTCTTAAGGAAAAGTATGTTTTTTCCTGTTGTTAACCAGGTTGGTGTCTGTTTGTGATGCACATATAAGTATTTCTTACTCAGGGTTAACTCATTTGTGGAAATATGTTAATACTTTTAGCCAAAAGAAAGGTACTGTATCTGGGCCCAGGGTTTCCAGTTAGGAACATTTCTTAATTTTGTTTCAGTTTCTCTGGCCATTACTTCATACCATTTCATCCATCCATCCTCAACCCCTTTTCCCATTTTTGCAAATGGGGTCAGGATGTCACTTCTGCAGTGACAATCACCTTGAGCCAAGGTTTACAACATCGGGTGGCTAGCCCTGCCATGGTAGTTCATTCACACCACTCACTCACGCATGCACACACACTCACCTATGGGCAATTTAGAGTGGCCAATCCACCTACTGCATATCTTTGGAATGAGGGAGGAAACGGGAGCACCTAGAGGAAACCCACATGACCACAAGGAGGACATGCAGACTTTGCACAAAAGGCAGCCCGACTGAGAATCGAACTTGAGAACCTCTTGCTGTCAGGTGACAATGCTAACCGCTGCACCACCACTACCACCCCATTTCATATCCTCTACTTTTGAATGCCTTATTGTTCCTTTTAATTTTTTGTCCATTCAACATATTTATTAGGTTCCACAGGATCTTCATAAATGTTTCTCCATGTGTTTGTTTCTTCATTTTTGTGGGCTGTGTTTTTGTTCTTTTTGTTTTGTTTCACAGTTTTCTCTGAAACTTTTTGGATCATCAGTGCATTACTTATTTTGTACTTTGCTTTTATATTTATCTGCATATCTCCTAAGTTTTTCTGCCTGTGCTGACATCTTTAGTTTATTATTTGCAATAGTGTATGATAGATCCTGGTCTGTTTTGAGACTGTACATTGCTTTTACCACATCTATAATCTTTCTAAGTACTTTTGTTGATCTGTTCCCTCTTCTATATTGCTTTATAATTTTCTCTATTCAATGCTTTCATGGTGGCATTTTATTTCTTCCCTTTCTTTTTCTTATTGCCGTGTTTTTTTGGTAAGACTTTATCTGATATTAATTTAACTGCACACTAATGTATCCTATTTTATTCTGTTACATCACACAAATCTCTCTTAATAGTCCTCATTACTGTGTGCATCGCCTTTATCAAACTTCTTGCATTCTGGGTCTTATTTACTTTCTGTAGTCTATTTATTTCACAGATCTTGATATGTCTATCCATTTCTGTTAAATCAAACAACTCTTCCCTTAGGTCATTTTTTTCTAAGCTGAGGGCATATTCTTTATTCTTTGTTTCCTGTGGGCATTCTACAGAAAGTTCCAGAACATGTTCCTTTGACATATCTTCTTCAGATTCATCCTGTGTCATCTGCTGCTCCTTCATATGAGAGCTCATTGGCCCATCACCCCACTACATTGCCTGCATCAGAGTTGCCACTGTTTCCTGCTCCTTCCTTTGCTGTACAACTTCAATTGATCTTTTGTACTGATTTCCTACAGAAGGCACCAGAGCATTACCATATGGCAAGTCATCAGATGTCTCCTGCTCCACTTGTTTCTCTTTAGTTTGGGGACTCATTGTTCTATCATACTGTGACATTACCTGTGCTGGATTTTCTACACTAAATCCTTCACTTCACTGTTTCATTTTCTTTAACTTCTCTATTACTAATCCTATTTTCTGTTTTCCCTCTCTGATTTCTTATTTTTTGTATTGTGATTTTTTTTCCATGTCTGGATGCCTTTGCCTGTATTTCTCTTCAAATATCTTTGGTGCTGCTTTTTTTATTGATTAGTTTTGTTTGCTCCTTTGCATAAATTTGCACCATATCATATCTCCTTTTCTTTCCCATGTTCATGTTTCTTTTTTGTACCTTCCAAAAATCTCTGGGTTTTGTTCTTTATATATTCACACTTTCTCTGTCGTTTCTTTTTCTAGGCAGCCCGATGTTTCTTTGTCTATGTAATGTTTTTCATGGATCTAGTGTATTAATTTCATCATTCTTGACAAGCTAATTCTTTAATGTCATTAAGTACTGCTTGATTTCTTCCTAACTTTAGAATATCTGCCTAAATACTTCATCCTTAAATTTTCGGGGTCTACGTATTAGTTTCCCCTCAAGTGTTTGGCAGTGCTCTGTACAGACTCAGACACTCTGAGTGACATTTTTCCTGTAAAAGGCTTCAGTACTTAATATGCTGAGCTCATATTCAGGCATGTCTAAAGGTCAGTTCCCTGTGCTTTCTCCTGTCAACCTGGTGAACTTGGGCATCTTAAGGCAGTGTAGCAACTGCCTCATGTACTCAGACAACCCTCTCCTCTTACTTCCCAACACTATGACTTGTGAGAGATGCACATATATAGCCAAATTGGAAGCCAAGCACTCTCCAGCCAAGACTGGATTAGCCAGTTAAGAGGAGAAGGTTAACACCTGCATCACACTACATTCAACACATAGCCCTGCAGAACTTACACATAGTTACACAAAACACACAACTACTTTCATGGAGGCTCTCAATAAAAATCTGCCCAAACAACAGAGACCTCCAAGGCAGAAACACAAACAACCACCACATCCCAGTACAAACCATGAGACACATAACTCACATAAACAGTGTACCACTCAACCAAAGCCCATAAGGCAAAACAACTTACCCAATACACTAGTCACAGGTGACTCAATAGTAAGACATGCTGATGTCCCTCTCACTAGGTTGAATAAGGCGAAAGTTATGGTCAGCTGCCTGTTGGGTGCCAGGATCCGCCACATAATGCACGCACTTTGGTCACTCCACAACAGGTACAAATATGACTCTTTCGTCATTGTCCATGTTGGTGTGAATGACCTAAGATGTACCTACCTGGACTACATGAAAAGAGACATAGAGGAACTCTCGGATCTTGTAGCCCAGGCAGGTATGACCTTAGCTCTGAGTAGCTTCCTACTGTCACCCTGAATGATACCGCAGTACAAGCAGAAAATGATTGACTTCAACAATTGGCTAAGTTTCTGGTGTCATTCTAAGGGAATCCAGTATTTGTCTGCCTGGGATGACATGATCAACAGACCTCGATGTTCCCCAGAGATGGCCTGCACCTGTCACCCCTGGGATTCTGGATGTTGGCTAAGGCTCTTGCCACACCTGTAGTGCCTTTTTTAGGCAAGGTTCAAATGACAAATTCACCACTGTAACAGGAACAGGCAAGCAAAAACTGAGGGTAATGCTACTCAGTGCTAGAAGTCTAAATCTCAAAATGCACTCCCTCGAAGCACTCCTTAAAATGGAGAACACTGACATCTGTGCAGTGACCGAGACCTGGTTCAAGGCAACGGAGAGCACCCCAGCACTACCAGGCTATAATTCATACCACACCTTTCAGCCCCTAAACCTGGACCGAAGCACTAAAGGCAGTGGTGTCTCCATATTCATAAAGGATATGCACACCTCTAAACTAGTAGCCCAACATAACACATCAGAGATATTTCAGGTACAACTAACACTGGGTAAAACTGCAATCCAGGTTGTAGCCTGATATAGATCCCCCACCATGTCCCAAGACTCCCACTCCACATTCCTGAACACACTGGAAAATATTAGGGTACAACCCCATACCCTTATACTGGAGACTTTAACTACCCCTCCATTAACTGGGAAAATTACTCATGTACCAACACACTTGCTCAACGTTTTCTGGAATTCATTAATTCCAGCGCCCTAGACCAACTCATTCTTACCGCCACCAGGGTTTGAAACATCCTTGACCTGTTCATTACTAACAAGGGAGACTGTTGCTCTACACCTGTAATCAACTCCTCCCCGGTCAGAACTGACCACAAGCTAATCAGCATGGATATCCACATCCCACCCTCACCCCCCTAAAGGAAACCACCATAAAAAACTTCTCCAAAGCCAATGTTGGGCTTCTAAAAACAGAGGTAGCTAACTTCACGACACCCATGCAAATGTAAAATAGTTGCATGACTGCTGAATCATACACCAATGCACTGTATGAGCACATTCACAAGTGCATGGAATGGACCATACCAAACAGAACCAAGAAGCTCTCCTCCAAAAAAAAAGGAAGCCAGGCTGGTGGTCCCCCACCATAAACAAACTCGACAACAGAAGGAAAAAACTGTTGCAGAAAAGGGTGAATTCCCAAGACTGGAAAAACTCCCTTGTTAGCCTCAGCAAAAAATTGAGATCCATCATCAAATTCGCTGAAGCTAGCTATGAAAACAAAATTGCTGCAGATTCTGAAGACAGCCACAAGGCATTCTATAGTTATGTCAAGAATCTACATGGCAATACTCAGATCTGCTCTGAGTAACAGCACAATGGCAATACATATACAGAACCAACTGATATTGCCAACATATTGACCAACAGGTTCAGTGCAAACTTTACCCCCCTTTCACCCCCTAAAGGGCCTATCACAATACCTGAGGAATGCCAAGTGCCTATTATCACAGTTACACAGGTAAAAAGCACACTGTCCAAAGCCAAGAATACAGCTTCCATGGGACCTGATAATATCCCTGGCTGTGTTCGACATGAACTACAAAGTGAACTGGCACCACACCTGAGTACCCTGCTCAATCACAGCCTCATTTCAGGCTTTTATTCCTACAGAATGGCACACTGCTATGGTCATCCCACTCCACAAAGCAACTACAGACCCTGGGAACTACCGCCCCATTTGTCTGATGAGTCTGATATGTAAGGCTATGGAGCGCATCATCATGGACCTTATAAATAAGGACATAGAGAATTTCCAAACTCTGGACCCCACGCAGTTTGGGTTTGTGAAAGGTAGATCATGCTTGCTCAACGTGATAGACCTCTTTGAGTTTGTCATCAGAGCTGTGGATGAGGGCAAGGTAGCTCACACAGCCTACCTAGATCTTGCCAAGGCCTTCGACACCAGCTCTTACTCAGGAATCATAGATCGACTCACTAAACTAGGCATAAACCCCTATGCTGTAAGATGGGTTGCCAACTGGCTCACTGATTGAACCCACACTGTGAAAGTAGCAGACTCCAAATCTGGCAACCGACCAGTTACAAGTGGTGTCCCACAGGAATCAGTCCTAGGTCCTCTCCTGTTTGGCATCTACTTCTCTGAAGTTCAAGCTAATACAAAGGGACTCTGGCTGACCAAGTTCGTAGATGTTTGCAAACTGGGGGCCATTATTGATTCTCCAACTGATGTAGACATTCTACAGAAAGGCCTCACTGACACCAATGACTGGTGCTAGAACCATGCCCTTAAGCTCAATGCCAAAAAGTGCATTGTCATTCCCTTTGGGAAAAATTCAGTGCCCATGAACTACCACATAGGTGGTAGTCCACTAAACACCGAAGGTGTGATAAGACACCTAGGGACACAGGTTGACAGCAACCTCTCCTTTGATAACCACATTGCCACTGTAGTCATAAAGTCCTTCTATATGGCACATCTCATTACTAAAGGTTTATCATCCAGGAAGAAAGAGGTCATAATCCCTCTCTACTCATCCCTCATTAGACCTATTATAGAATACAATCCCCCATTTGGTATGTACCTCACTAGACACCTACAACAACTGGAAAGGCCAGAAAAATACCTCACTAAGAGGATCTTAGGCTTTAGACACATGCCCTATATGAACAGATTCAAAAAACTCCAGCTATACTCTGTCGCTTTATCGCCTACTTAGAGGTGATCTCTGCTAGGCCTACAAAGCCATTTCTGACCCAGAGCTGCTAGACATGCTATACCTAAAGAAATTCCAATCTCTCCGTGCCACACACTCCAGGGACCTAAACCTCATTACCACAATAAACAGAACATGCTGGAGGGACAGGTTCCTAACCCAGAGAGTTCCCATACTCTGGAACAAACTTCCCATTCACATCAAGCAGAGCACTTCACTGACCCTCTTTAAGAGAAATATTGACGAGTGGATGAGTAATAGGAAGTTCACCCCAGGGATCACTTCAGTGGCCTTGCTTGATAGGGGTACTGGAAACTAACTTTGGGTGGCATGATGCCAGGGAATCTTCTTGGGCTAGGCTTATATAGGCTCCAGGGTCGTTAGCCTAGTACACACCTATGAACCTATGAATTAACTCAAATTTTTATTGGAAGCTTTTGACAGTCTTTCTTGTAGAAGTACTTTTCTTTCCATTAATTTCACTCTTAATCTTTCTGAATATCTTTTTTTCTGGAAATTCTGGGCTGCTTGCATAATAGTAATGATACATAATTTGTTTCTTATCCTCATTCGTCCACTCTGTCATCTTTACAGCTCTTCTTTGGCCTGTCAGCTTTTGTATTTTTGTGGGCTACTACTTCCTTCTCCAACAGGAGCGCCATCCTCCTCCTAACCCTTTTGTAGGGATGTATCCGTGTCTTGAGGATTCTGCACTGTCATTTTTTTTCCAGTCCTGACACCACTGGGCATGCCAGAACTGGGCACTTTTTTCTATCCTGGAACCTATGCATCCAGCTGTTTTTTTTAACCTACCTCTCTCCATGATATATGTTATATAAAATACAGTCTATACATTAATGTTGTCTTGGTGAGATTTTGTGAAAACAGGGTCTACCACATGAAGGTACTCACCAAGACTTGAGGATGACTTTAGTTTCAGCATTACTACTCTCCTTTTTTGTTGATTTCATCATCTTTCCATATGGATCCCCTGTTTCATCAGTATGTAGAACCCGGTGATACAGTTAGTTGTGTGTATGTTCAGTAATCAATGAAGTAATACACTTTCACAGTGAATTGCAGTAATTATGAGATTTTTATGTAATTATTTGTTTATATTGTAGTGGAAAGTATTAGTAAATAAGCATGTTTTAGTATAATTAATAACTAATAAATGCCACTGTGATCTATATAGACAGTCATTTGAAATGAATGGTATATGTAAGTGCTGTATAATGGAGCATTGTATGGAGAAAGTCTGGTATGACTACCATTTTGAGTATAGTTTTTCATTTAGTTAGGTTTGTCGTGTATTTGTCATACATTATTGTATTACATATTTGCTGATCCAATCCTTACTGTGCTTTTTCATTGTTTTTCTCAGTCTAGTCTGTGATGATAAATAAGGATGTGTTGTTAACTTTGGCTGTGTGGTGTTACTTCAGAAGCCACGGTAGATAGCCACAAATGGCCATTCAATTTGAATAAACATGCCATGCAGTCATGGAGACTTGGTTTAAGGCTGTGGAGAGCACCCCAGCCACACTGGGCTACACTTCCTTCCATACATTCAGATCACAGACTGAAGGTGTGAAAACTAAAGGAGGTGGTGTAATGATATTCATTAAAGATAAATACACCTCCAGATCTCTGCCTATTTGGATCTACTTGAGTCTATTAAGATACATCCAAACACCATGGCTTTGGGTGACTTTAACTACCCATCCATTAACTGGCTAAATTATCATGCTCTAAATCACTTGTCCAAAGGTTCCTCAACTTTGTTAACTCCAATGCTCTGGACCGGTTGGTTGACAGTCCCATAAGGGGTGCCAACATCCTGGATCTGGTGCTTACCAATATGGGGGACCACTGTAACACCCCACTGTGAGCTCTTCCCTTGTGAGATATGACCACAAATCAGTCTCATTCTAAGTAACTATCACACCTGCCCCCCAAGCAGCAACTAAACTAAAAAACTTCTCCAAAGCAGACTGTAACCTCTTACGGTATCATTCCTATGGATGCATGTGTGTGTATATTAGTGTGCATATGTGTGTGTATATGTGTTTGTGTGTATTTGTGTTATGTGAGCGTGCATGCTTGTGTGTGTGTGTGTGTGTGTGTGTGTGTGTGTGTGTGTGTGTGTGTGGGCATGTGAATGAGATTTTATGTTCTGTGGCAGAGCAACTCCATCTGCAGACCTGGTACTGCAGACAGTAAGCCTGCATGCAGTATCAGTTTCCTCATGCAGGTAGAGTTGCTTGGCCATGTGGTTGTTCATTGCCACATCTCCATGTTTAGAGCATATACATGAATGCAGATATGATGGTCAACATGGCTGTCAAAACTGCATTCACCATGTCCACAAACAGGAACACGTGTGTTAAATATCACCATCCGATGAGTGATTTAAGTATTTTTTTAAAACACTGTAGAAATAAGTATTCCTTGAAGGGTTTGGTGGACAGCTTGGAATATTCACTGCTATCCATGTGTATGGTGCTATATGCCCCCCCTCCACCCACCTTGAATCTAGATATCTATAAATATCTGCAGTACAGTATCATTTGGACGTGGAGCTTGTAATTGTATGCATACGGGCTCCCCATTTAATACTTCAGTTATTATCTATTTGGTCACATTGGTGAAGCTTATGCTATGCTGAAAAGCCCAGTCCTTTTAGATAGGCTTTACCATTGATTCAGCATTCAGCCTCATATGTTGCTGACCTTTTCCAATGTATAATGCCACATTAGTTTGGTGTGGCAAGTACACTTCCCCTTTCTAAATATGGTGCATTGTTCTTCCAGTCCCTATTTGTATACTCTGAATGAGGAATGGTGAATCCCTGTATTTTGGAATTGGGCACTAAGTAACACATTTTGGTGTTACTCCTCACCAAAGGTGTTTGGAATCTGGCTATATGTAGGACTACATGTGTGAATGGGTGTGACTGTGTGAGTAACACCAGGTTTATGTGTCTATATCTGTGTTTATATGTTGCTCAGAAGTGTATGTCTATTAATGTGTGGCTTGTTATTCAAAACTATTATATTACTTCATGTTTTGCAACTGAAGAAGGAAGTAAGCATTGCAGTTCATCTGCCTTCATTTTGAATGATTTTGTCCATAGCTGCTACGGCAGTACAGAAAACCTCTGCACCATGTCAAGGTAGCCAGTCTGACAGATGCTCACATTCACAGTGTGCCTTTATTTATTTATTATTACATTTGTTACCTGGGTTAGTGTACTGGTCCAAGGACCATATTCAGATATGACTAGGACTAAACTATGAGGATTAACATACAACATTGACTTGAAAAAGTGAGATGGTAGCAATGAATATAAATATTCTGAAACCACTAAAAATAAGAGTTTTTACAATAATCTAAGAATTTTTCAAAACAATATGCAAAATATAAACTTAACAGCAAATGCCTGTAGCTGTAATATGACATGAATAACACCTAACATTTTTTGATGTGACAGATAGACAGATGTATAGCAAAAATGGATATACACGGTAAGTCAGACCAGAGGCCATGTGTGCCTTGCTGATACCCACTCTCAGGCTCTTCCAACTTTTGCGAAAAGGGTGATATCTCTTAGTCCTGATGTAAATTTAAGGACACTCTTCCAGTTGCTCAATCTATGTTTGAAGGATGATAGATTATCAAATTGCTTGACATGTTGGGGAAGTTTATTCCAGAGTAAAGGCAGGCACTGGGTAATGAACCTATCTCTCCATCTAGTTTTATTTATTTCTTGATGAAGATTTAGATTTCTGACTCTGGTGTTGGCAGCACAGTTTGACTTGACAAGGAAAGTGGGTCAAGAATAACTGGATCTCTAGGGGCGCTCTAAGACGGGTACAGGTCTCCTCTTGGGAGCATATATGAAACTGAGTACAAGATAAAGGCTCCAGTCTCTTCTGGTAGCTAAGGATTTTAAGACCATAGATCCATTTTGGTAGAAACCTCTGTGATTTTTCAAATTATTTAATATGTCCAGACAGATACATGCTGAAAGATGCATCATAATCAATAACAGGTCTGACTAGGGCAAAATACAGAGGAACAATAACTCCCTTAGTTTTAGAACAGATGCCTTGGCAATTACTTACCAAATGCAGAAGAATTTCCTAACTGGTTGCCACATAATGGTCAAAGGAGAGGCATCTATCAACACATATGCTAAGATCCCTGATCACTGATTTGCATGGTAAAGGGGTGTTTTCAATGCAGTAGGATGCAGAATGTTTCTTCTTCTCGATGCTGCATTTCTTGGCATTAAGTTTTAGCCTTTTTTCTCTGCAGTAGAAATTGACTTTAGTTAGTTTGTTTTGTAGGGCATATTCATCCAAAGGGTTATCATTTTGGCGGTCTTAACAATATGTGTTTGTGTGGGTTTACATTTGTATGTGCATATGTGTGTGAGTGTGTGTGTGTATTGGTATGTGCATCTGTGTTTTCTGTATTTGCACTTGATATTAAGCAATGTGTAGTGTAGTGTAATGTTTGCAGTAGGCTAGAAAGGTACAGATGTTAATTTTGCCCCAAAAGCACAGTATAGTAGTGATGAAATAATGCTAATTGCTATAAGAATATTGTACAATACTCATATGCATTTTTGAGAGATGAAATATTATGCAGCAGTAGGATTCAAGAATGGATATTTGTACAGTGGCAGTTTGTTTTGCTTTCCAAATGATATGCAAAGGTGAAAATTGTGAGTTCAGGTGGTTAAACATGAGGGATGGCAGCACACAAATCACAGCATTCTCTGTGCAGATCACTTCACAGATGAGCAGCTTGTCGTATCGCAGAGCACTATGGAGTTTATTGGATATAAGCCTGGGAGACGGAGCCTTAGGTAGAATGCTGTGCCCACAGTGCTTCCTGACAGGTAAGGCCCTTTGCAGGAGAGGTCTGCAGTAGTACAGAAACATAAAAGACCAGAGGGAAGTAATGAATTTTCATTTAAAACTAATTGATTGATACCAGTACTGCTGTGCTGATATCAAATAATGGTATATGATAATCACTGCAGGCAGATATCAATAATGAAGGTATTGCATTGCAAATGGTTTTGACAGATTAATGTATTTGACACTATTCAGAAAATTGCTCAATTGCAGTTTGAGCTGTCAGTTGTATTTATGCACTCTGCATTGTCTTGACAGTAAGGACATCACACATTTTTATTGGGTGTTTCCTATCTGTTAACTAACCTTGGTTTACTGAGGGTCAGTTAGCCATCTTTGGTTCCTTTATGTGACACCATACATGGTACATCACAACTTGTAACAGAAATTGATGAGACAGACATGGTAGGCTTTGACATGGATGTCAGTGGTCAGCACGTTAACATCAGTCACATGTTTGACCACAACTACTAATATAATATTATTCATCTACAGATTTGGAATTGGCATAACTCTGGTACTCAGACAGCAGTAAAATGTTTATATCGTCACCTCACGGATTACAAAGAAAAAATGAATGACACACCATTGTAATGTACATGTCTTTGTATGTCAGAGCTGCAATGCTGATTATAGTTCTAATTAATAGAATTTTCAATGTTTTGAAAAAACATTACCGTTTGTATCAATTGTAAACTAAGCTTGTGAATATTGCTGCCACTTATTGGCAATGTTATCTTAACTTAGTATACAATATATGCGATATAATGACAAGTAACACATACGCACAACCACACAGGCATATGTGTGTGCATCAACACACACACACACACACACACACACACACACACACACACACACACACACACACACACACACACACACACACACACACACACAATCATTAATAAATGTACTTAAGATTATCAATAGGTATAATTTGTTCTTTATTTGTTGCTTATTACTTGACAGACATGAAAAAAATATTATATTATATTTAGTTATTTATTTATTGACATTTGATTACCAGAAAAGTCTAACTGAATAGAAGCTCATTTCAGCAGAAGCTCTGGGAGAAAATCTCCAAACTATTACAAAACATTTAAGAACAATAATTTGACAATCTTTAAAAATAAAATAAAAACATCTGCAGTTTAAATATTTTTAGAATAAATAAGACATAATATAAAAACTTTGGTTAAGAATTGATGCAAGTTAAATGCATTCATTTTATATTTACAGAAATATTAGACAGTTTGTAGAGAAATGAAAGTCTAATACAAACAGCAATTGCAATATGAAGTGATGGAAAACAGGCTTATGATAAATAGAGAGAAAGTAAGGAAGGGAATTTGATAGAAGTAAGGAAGTACCTGAAGAAGGGACTGCAATGAGGTACAAGGAATGAAAAGGTATTTGTTCACATTTATGGATATAATTTGTCCTGCTTTTGAACAAGAGGAGAGCCAAATTTTAGCTAGAAAGGCTTTCAGACTGGTTTTGAAAGATGGGAAGGAGGATATTGAGGATATTGACCTGAGGGATACAGGTAAGGAGTTCCAGGCCTTAGCAGCCTTGTACGAGCACAGACAATACCCAGCAGATTCGATAGGTTTGTAAACAGACAGAAGTTTTTGGTCACTGGATTGCAATGACCAAATGGGAACATAGTTGTACAGAATGTTTTTTAGTGCTGGACAGGCAAATGGATGCTGGATAATTTTATAGGTGGTAAGAAGTTGTATATGTTAGTTGATAATGCAGGTCTAACCAATTTAGGGTTTTTAGTGCTATACAGTGGTGGGTTCTGAAAGGGGTACTTGTTGCAAATTTAGCAACTTTGTTATAGTATTGTTCAAGTTTTACTTTTTGTGAAGTCTGGAAGTTAGGAGATAAGTAGTGGCAAGTGTAGTTTTAGTCACATCGGTAAGAATTTTTTTGGCTCTGTAAAGCATCCCTAGTTTTTTATGTTTTTCCTTATGCAATTTGTACATGCAGATTGAATACAAGATTATCATCCATTATTACCCTAATAATTTGCTATAAGAAGTGATTTTAATGGTTCTATTACCGAGAGAGAGGACTTTTTTTTTCATGAGAGAGATTTGGGGAAAAATTTAGTAGTTTTGTCTTTTCTGAGCTGTGCAAGAGTTGTGAGTTATGAAGCCAGGTTTCAGTGGCTGTTAAAGCTTCCAGAGTAATTTTTTGGACATGTACAATGTCAGATGTGCAAATGAGAGTGAAATCATCTGCATTTTGTATTAGAGTGGCCTGTTGTGTTGATGTAACCTTTATATCCAAAGGTTTATTCCTCATCTGTTTCCTCTGCGGAAGTATTCATATCTTTGAACATTTTGCTTAATGTTTGCATCATCATTTTTCAAATAAGGCTTTTAAAGAATGAGGAATGTAGACCAAAGCCCAATATGGATTCGGTGTTGCAACATAACGGTCAGTTGATGTCCATTGGTCAGTGCAAACCAAAGTTATTATTGCTATGACTGCAGTGAACACAGTAGGCCTCCAAACTGAAAGTCTCCATAATAGATCACCATCTAAGGAGGGTACATTGTCATCTGAATATGATGAGGAATTTGATGAATCAAAGGAAGAGAAATGTTGTTCAGACTATTCAGAATGGAGAAATGACATTAGTTCCAGAAGAAAATAAATCACAATTACCACAGTTATGGTGCAGTATTAAATTCTATAGTTACGATTATTTCAACGTTGTAGTTATGATTATTTAAGAATTAATAGGTAATACTGTCATTAAAAGATTCCTGCTTTTTTCCAGATCAAGTTTATAACACTTGATCTTATAATTGTGTTTGTCATATAATTCTTTCTAGGTTCATCAAGCTGACGAAGGGGCACCCACCATAAAAATGGCAGACTCCTTTAATGTTAAAAGGTAATACTGGTTTAGGGTCATGGGCAATATGGCTGCAACATACACTAGCTGCAGCTCCAGTCTGTCGCAGTACAAGAAAACAAGTCATGCATCTAGTTGTATGTTAATGCGCTTTTAAAGGGTACACTGTTAGAGCATGTTCATTATGCCAAGGAAGTCAGTATGTGCAATCAGTGATTATTTTTCAATTGTGTTACTACCTTTATTGCTTTTATTGCTGAACTGTAATTAATGCGTGGTCTCTAGTATCTATTAAATCTAATTTTGTATCACCTACAGCACCTATTTATAACCCTCCTGCATGTAAGTCAGACTCTACCTCATAAATATGTCCTTATAGTGCTCCAGAGATCTACTAAGCAACTGGTTTTAATGCATTATGCTTACTGACATGCAAATACTTCGATTCTGGGCTGGCAATAGCAACTAGAAGAGGGCTATGCAAGCTGCTGGTCGCCTGGTTACAGTAATAGTTTCCTGAATGGCTTATGGGATAACTTGAGCACATAATTAGAGCAACCTTAGAGACTAGAGAAATGATTTGTAATACTGATGGTATGTACCCTGAATGGTCCTGAAATGCTGAGAATATTACATGTGATAAAAATTTAATCTGCATTTACTTGGCATATGAGATAGTCCCTATTGGAATCTTGACAAACTATCCGTTCATGAAAATTGCAGGATGGAACAGGCTGACCACTATAGTTTTATTACCTACTGCATCTACTCTTTGACTGGTTGAATAGCCAGATATCCTACATAAACCCTGCATTTAAAGTGGAAAACCTTGCTGAGGCAGACTGAGGTCATACATGCATGTAGACATTACCTGGCTGCTTTTAAAGAGCTGTAGAAATGTGTTGTAATAAATGTGGCTTTAAATGTAACTTTAGAATGCTTATGCTGCAGCCAGTCTATAACAAGTTTCATTGAGAAACAAGACTGATGTGGTACCACTTAAACTGAGAAGAAATACCTCCTGTACATCTGTGCCAGTACAAACTCTTACTGAGAGACAATCATTGTGTGCAGATGCTATATAAACCTCCTATCTTAGTTCTTTATGCCAGATATCATCATTTTATATGCCTTGCAAAATTAAGATAGCTAGAATGGAAGACAAAGTAATCTGGTGAGAAATGTTTATTTATTTATTTCAGTTTCATAACTGGGTAGGTGGGTTGGTCATTCAGCCCTTTTTAGATGCGACCTGCACCCAATGGGGAACAAACAATGACAAAGAATTACTACATGTACGTGAACATTAAATTACATTTAAAGATATTTGACAAGCCATACAACTTTGCATTTACATTATGCACACTATGTATATATTTAATAATGATAGTCATAGCACAATGACAAGAGACTATTAGGATAGTTGAGCGTTGTTGTCAGCTGTTGCCCTGGAAACATATGCAGGCTGATTCCTGGGCTAGATTTCCTCTTACTTTAGTCTTAAATGAGGAGAAGGTATATTGTCAGCTTACTTATAGTGAAAGGTGATTCCATGTGGAAGGGCCCAATTTTGTTAGTGCTCTTTCCCCATAGACCGTTATAAAGCATGGTCTAACCGAGGTATTTGTATCGTCTTGGTTATTCCTAAGGGGGTAGCCTTGGTCCTTGATGGGGTGCTTGGATTTAAGGAGCGGGTAGTAGTCTTGATTGATAAATTTGAAAAATAGCATGCTTAGTTGTTGTATTGCCCTATTATGTGCTGGCAACCACATGAATTTTTTAATAGGCCATAGTGATGTGTCTGAGTATCAGCAAGGACATTTCTGCATATTTTATTTTCAACTATCTCTGTGTTTATATATGATGGATGAGGAGTGCAATGTTAATAGGGGATAACATATTCTTGTTTAGAGGTAAGGACGGTTCTAGACAGTGCTAGTTTTGCACTTGAGGAGAGAAGGTGTGAGATTTTATAACATAATTTTAATTGCACAATGGTTTTGTTTATGGTCTTGTCTACATGTCTGTTGAAGGATAAGAAGGTGATTCTAAGATACCTTTGCTGTGAGATATTTTCCATGGGGTTCCCCAGGGTATCTTTGATCTTTTTGACTGAGAAGAAGCCTGATTTAAATCCAGAAACAACCACTGCCTGAATCTGGGGTATTCAGTTGCTGTGTTATAATTGGAACTACTAGTTATAAACATATTATCTATTCTTCACAGGATGAAGCTTAAAACTGTAAAGAAGAGTTATTTTCTTGGCTGATAATCTTGATATGATGCTGTCTTAATCCAGTCCCTGATGCTTAGTCTGCCTGATTAGGGCTGGACTATTTTCGTATATAAGCAGCAGTAGGCAATACAGAAATGTAAGGAATGGCAGAGAGACAAGTTGACATATCAGTGGACATTATATGAAGGAAATCAGCAATAAAAGGAGAGTAGCATCAGTGTATGCTAGGACTGAATTCATCCTCATATCTTGCTGAGTAAATACAAGCAGTGTCCCTGTTTTTACAAATACTCACCAAGACGATACTGATATATAACTGTATTTCACATGCCATGGAGAAAGGTAGGTCAAAAAATAAAAAAAAAGAAGACCGTGCACAGGTTCCAGGTTACAAAGTGCACACTCCTGGTGTATGCTTTGGTGCCAGGACTGGAAAAAATGCAGGGTAGAATCCTCAGGACATGGAAACATTCCCACCACAGGGTTGGGCCAGGATCAGGATGTGGTAGAAGGAAAAAGCAGTCCATAAAAACACCAAAACTGACAGGCTAAGAAAGAAGCATAGAAATGCAGAAATATATTTACTAGAAAGGCTCACCCAGACTCTGCTACACTTTGCTGTGAAGGAAAGGTTAGTTTGCTTTTTCTTTGTTGTATTTTGTATTACTTTATTGCCTTTTTATATTTTGAATACTGCGATTTGTTTTCTTTACCTTGTGTTTTACTTGTATTCCACATTTAACTGCATATTAAAACTTCAAAAGAGACCACAGCTCTGTCTCTTGTGAGTCAGGCAGAAATGTTTTCCCCACCCTCAAAGCCTGTTACTATTGTGTTCTTAATAAATACCACTGTCTTTCTAGTTGCCTGCCTCTTTTGTTAATTTGACCATATATCTCATTTCCTCTCTGCTGCTTGTGAGTAAGCACAAAATTATCATTTTGTGAAATCACCCCCCTTCAACTATTTAAATTTATTGGCTATCCTACTGTATTCCATAGTACCAGAATACAAAAGTGACCACCCCCTTTCAATCTATCTTGCTGTTTTAAAAATAGTGACTCTTCACTAAAACTTAATGTTTTACCTACTTTCACATCTAACTTCTCCAGTGCCCACTGCAGTGTTTAGGATACACCATTTTTTTCATCTTACCTTTAAGCATCCCTGTGACTAGCACTTGCTCTAATACCTGCTGGAAAGCACAAGGAAGCCTTAAACTGATACAAGCACTAAACTCTCCTTGTTAATAAGAAGAAATTAATTATAGGCACTAAACAGCCTATAATTGCAAAGTACCTTGCTAAGGTAAGGGAAAACTGCTCCTGTACTTTATAAAAAAGCACCAAATCAGGCATGTCCAATGGTCAGCTTCCGGTGATTTCTCCTGTCCACCTGGTGAATCTGGGCATATTGGGGCAATGCAGCAATTGCCTCATGTACACAGACAATCCTCTCCTCCTACCACCCAACACTACAACCTGTGAGAGATGCACTTACATAGCGAAACTGGGAGCAAAGCTCTCTCTACCCAAGATTGTGCTAGATAGTCAAGAGGAGAAGGTTAACACCCGCACTACACCTCAAGCAACACATAGCCCTTCTAAACCTACACCATCAACACCCACACATAGCAACACTAAATCCACATATGCAGAGGCCCTTAACTGTAACCTGCCCAAGCAACAAGGACCACCGAAGCTGAAATGCAAACAAACACCAATCACAACCAAAGTGTCACATAGCTCACAACACCAGTGTGCCACCCAGCAACAGCTCCAAAGGCAAGACAACGTACCTAACACTTTAGTCATAGGTGACTCTATAGTCAGGCACACTGATGTCCCACTCACCAGGCTGAACAAGGAGAAAATTACAGTCATCTGCCTATCAGGTGCCAGGATCCGCCACTTAAAGCATGCACTCAAGTCACTCCACAACAAGTACAAATATGACTCTGTCATTGTCCATATTGGAGAGAATGACTTGAGACGTACCTCTCTGGACTACATGAAAAGAGACATAGAAGAGCTCTCAGATCATGTGGCCCAGACAGGTATGACACTAGCCCTGAGTAGCATCCTGCCTTTGCCCAGAATGATACTACAATATCAGGACAAAATGACTTCAACAATTGGATAAGCTTCTGGTGTCATTCAAAGGGGATCCAATATCTGTCTGCCTAGGACGACATGATGGACAGACCACGATGCTTTGCCAGAGATGGTCTGCACCTGTTGCCCCTGGGATTCAGGTTACTGGCTAAGGCTCTTGCCACCCCTATAGTGCCTTTTTTAGGCAAAGTTCAAAAGACAGAACCACCACCGTAACAGGTACAAACATGGAAAATCTGAAGATAATGCTACTCAATGCTAGAAGTCTAAACCTCAAAATGCAATCTCTCGAGGCACTCCTTAAAATGGAGAACATCAGTATCTGTGCAGTAACTGAGACCTGGTTCAAGGCTCCAGAGAGCACCCCTGCAATACCAGGCTACAACTCTTACCACGCATTTCGGCCACCAAACCAGAATCGAAACACTAAAGGTGGAGGAGTGTCCATATTCACCAAGAATATTCACACCACCAGGCTAGTTGCCCAACACAATGCATCTGAAATTCTCCAGGTGCAACTAACACTAGGTAAGACTGCAATCCAAATTGTAGTTTGCTACAGATCCCCCACCATGCCCCAAGATTCTCACTACACCTTTATAAACATAGTGGAAAATATTAAGATACAACCAAACACCCTAATACTGGGTGATTTCAACTACCCTGCCATTAATTGGGAAAACTGCTTGTGTACCAACACCTTTGCCCAGCGGTTCTTGGAATTCATAAATTCCAATGCCATGGATCAACTAATCCATAGTCCCACCAGGGACTCCAATATCCTAGACCTGGTCATTACCAACATGGGAAATTGATGCTCCACACCTATGGTCACCCCCTCGTTGGTCAGGTCAGACCATAAGCTAATCACCCTTAACACCCACATCCCACTCCACCCCCCAGTGAGGAAACCTCCATAAAAAACTTCTCCAAAGCCAACTTCATGCTACTCAAGTCAGAAGTGACAAACTCCATGACACCCATGCAGACGGGAATTGAAAATTTGACTGCTGAGTCCTACACTAAGGCACTGTACGAGTACATCCACTCATGCATGAATTGTGCCATCCCAAATAGAACCAAGATGCTCTCCTCCAAAATAAGGAAGCCAAAATGATGGTCCCCTGCCATAAACAAACTTTACAACAAAAGGAAGAAACTGTTGCAGAAAAGAGGAAAATCCCAGGATGCAAAAAACTCCCTTACCAGCCTCAGTAATAAGCTGAGATCCCTCATAAAATCCTCCAAAGCTAGTTACGAAAATAAAATTGCCAAAGATTCCAAAGACAACTACAAGACATTCTATAACTATGTCAAGAATCTAAATGGCAATGCTCGGATCTTCTCTGACTTACAACAGAATGGCATTAAATATACTGATCCCAAGGATATTGCCAATATCCTGGCAGATCGATTCAGTGCCAGCTTCACCCCCCTCTCACCCCCTAAATGGCCCATCTCAATACCAGAAGATTGCCAAATTCCGGTAATAATGGCCACACAGGTACAAAATGCACTGTCCAAAGCTAAGAATACAGCATCCATGGGACCAGATGACATCCCGGACTGTGTACTACATGAACTACAAAATGAACTGGCACCTCACCTAAGTGTCATGTTTAATTATAACCTCACCTCAGGCTTCGTGCCCAGTGAGTGGCACACAGCTACAATTATCCCACTCCACAAAGGGGAATCCAACTTGGATCCCGGGAACTACTGCCCCATCAGTTTGACAAGCCTGATCTGCAAGGCCATGGAACGTATTATCATGGAACTTATAAACAAAAACATTGGCAACCTTCAAACACTGGACCCACCCATTTTGGGTTTGTGTAGGGCCGATCTTGTCTACTGAACCTGATTGACTTCTTTGAATCAGTCTTGAGAGCTGTGGATGAGGGTAAGCCGGTCTGCACAGCCTATCTGGACCTCGCCAAGGCCTTTGGCACCATCACTCACTCTGGAATCATAGATAAACTTATTAAGCTGGGCATTAATCCCTATGTCACTTGATGGGTTGACAACTAGATTACTGACAGAACTCACACTGTAAAATTAGCTGTCTCCAAATCCAACTCCAGACAAGTGACAAGTGGAGTACCTCAGGGTTCAGTCCTGGGACCGCTCTTATTTGGCATCTACTTCTCTGAAGTACAGGCCAACACTAAGGGATTCTGGCTAACAAAGTTCGCAGATGACTGCAAACTGGGAGCCATTATTGAATCCAAAATTAGGCACCGGAGACCAGCAGTTCCAACACACAAGTGATTTAATGTTCAAACACAGCAAAAGGAACACACATCCACAAATAACATAAACACTGATAAAAACACTTTCCCTTTCGTTTTTGTCATCAGATGGGCAAAAACATCATAGTTACCTAGATAAATAACTTTTCCTGTTTGAATAGACCAATGAAATCAGTGATTCAGTTAGTTACCAAGATAAAGAAAGAGTGGACTGTAAACTGCATGTGACATTCTTACTAGTCTAGCAACAGCTAGTCTAGCACTATCTGGTGGACAAATAATAAATCACATGAAAATGTATATAAAATTAAGAATTCACTTAAATAAATAAACCAGGTGATGATTGGTGCCAGAGCCATGGGCTCAAGCTCAATGCCAAGAAAAGTATAGTTATCCCCTTTGGAAAAAAAACATGTACCCGTGAATTACTACATAGGTGGCAGTACACTAAACACTGAAAGTGTGATAAGAGACTTAGGGACACAGGTGGACAGTGGTTTCACCTTTGATAACCACATCGCCACAACAGTCAGGAAATCCTTCTATGTGGCACACCTCATCACTAAGGGCTTTTCATCCAGAAAAAAAGGAGGTCATTGTCCCACTGTACTCATCCCTCATTAGACCCATTATGGAATACAACGCCCCATTTGGTATGTACCTCTCAAGACATCTGCAACAACTGGAAAGGCCGCAGAACTACCTCACTAAAAGAATCACAGGCCTAAAGCAGATGCCCTATGCTGACCACCTTAAAAAACTCCAGCTATACTCTGTCACATATCATCTGTGCAGAGGCGATATCTGCTTAACATACAAGGCCATGTCAAACCCAGAGCTGTTGGACATGCTACACTTCAAGAAATTACAATCTCTCAGAGCCACATGCTCCAGGGATCTAAACCTTGTCATCACAATAAACAAAACATGCTGGAGGGATAGGTTCCTGACCCAGAGACTCCCCAGACTCTGGAATAAGATACACCCTGCATGCTAAATTACATTACAGTGAGCATGAAACAATGACAAACCACTTTGCAATTGAGCCATGACAAAGGGAAAATTATTATTCCAGGGATAAAAATTCAAAGGGGTATATTTCAGGGTGATTCTTTGTAACCAGCATTGTTTTGTCTTGCCCTAACAGATTAGGCAAAGGTTACAATTTGGCTCTCAGAAACCAGTCTTGCTTAAAAACTTCTTGCCTACCGTCTGTAGATGACTTAACACTAAATAGTTTATCAGATGTAGAGTTGAAAGCACAAATACAAATGGGTAAAACTTTTTCATATTATATAAGGATGATATTTGGTTTTGATAAATGTGCAAAAACATCCAGCCAGATTCAATAAACCCTACACGGTCTGTTTACACTGTGTGCACATTGCTCTACAGCACACACATGATAGCGCACTGTTTTAGATTCAGTAAGCAGCTCTATATGATGTATAGAGCCACGCAAACAAGGTAAACATAGTGACATGCTAATTAAAGCATAAGCAGCTGAATTGTATGCTACTAAACCAATCCAAGATGGAGGAGCTATTCAACAAGCTATAACGCAACCATGTAGACTCAGTGCTGATTTTCCCTGTGAATTCCAAAACCTACTGCAATACAGCCACAGAAAGGGGCCTGCACAGAAAGAATGTTAGGGGCTGCTGTTGCTTTAATTAACATGTATGTGCAACAGACTGAAGTCTATGCTGCTGCTGCTGCTAATAAACCAAGGCCAAGATGGAGAAGAGTTTTCAGACTCCATTAACTTATCACAATCTGCATAATGTGGACATTATAAGCTACAGCGTGGACCGAGATACACTACACGAACTCTGCAACCTCTGTCATCCTCAACTCAGAGCCAGAGCAAACTGAGGGGAACCCAGACCAGTGGAGGCAAAACTGTGTGTAGTACTGAGCATTTTAGCTACTGGAACCTTTCAGAGACCAACAGGGGATATGCTGGGTGTGTCACAGGCATCAGCATCCAGGATCCTCCATCAATTCCTGAATGCTATGCTCCAACATGCCAGTGACCACATATATTTTCTCAGTACTCCTGAGGACAGGGCCACAAATATGCAGGAGTTCCACCCTGTAGCACACTACACTTAAGTACTTGTTGCCATATATTATACTCATATAGAAATTAAGGCACCACCCGGGGAAACCAGGAAGGCTCTACATTAATAGAAAGGGCTACCACTTTATTAACTGCCAAGTCATGTAATGCCAAAGGAATCATCTTGAATGTGTGTGCTGGCAACCCAGGCAGTTATCACAACTTGCATATCTGGCACACCTACCAACTGTTCACTTGAGGGATATCCCACAGGGTCATTTACTAGGGGATTCAGGTTATGCACTGCAACAATGGATGATGACACCAATCGGAAATGCATGCAAGTGTGCATGCGCGCACACACACACACACACACACACACACACACACACACACACACACACACATAGTGACAAATACCATAATGAAGCACATGCTCAAACCAGAAATATCATAGAGGATGTCTTTGGGCTGCTGAATTCACGATTTCGGTGCCTAGATACATTTACTACTACTTGAACGTGACTGATGAGCTCCCCTCACAAGGATGCCCAGGACCTTGACTCTATGGCCTGCCACATCTGAGTGTAGGCTGCCACGTCTAGGTGTGGACACCTCAACCACTGATGGAGCAGTGGAAGTAGTGCTACTATGGGAGTGTGATTGGGCATGGCCATGTTGGCTAACAGCAGATAATGTGGTTGACCTACACCCATGAGGATGCTGTCCTCTACCACCCATTAAAATGTGTCATTCATCCAATCCATTGAATCAGCAACATGATGGAGGCAGTCACACATGTCAGCCTGTGCCACATCTATGACCCTAAGCATTTGTCTGGAGGACCTATAGGAACATGCCTGCACCTCCATGATGGTCCTAAACTTATGTTGAGTGGCATGGGAAGACACACATGGATCAGGTGGTGGATGGGCAGCAGGCCTCCTCCGAGCAGCCCTAACAACCCTCTTGCATGATACCTCACCCACACTTTGGCTACAGCCAGAGTCAACAGGCACTGAAAGTGCAGTAACCACACTTCCCTGATTGAGTGTTTCACCCTCCACCTGTCCAATATCTAAGGGCTCACTTGAATGGGTTGGTGTAGGCCTACTGGCTGTGTCTGATGGAATTACAGGGGGTGGCTGAATGTCAACCTCAGTGTCAGATTCAACCTCTGCACTCCCGACTGTGCCTTTGTTTGGCCACAATCATCATCAGAGTCTGATGATACTCTGACATCAGGTGGTAAGACATCTGCAGTTCCACTATCAGGATCACCTGTGATAATAAGTAATATACACAGGAAAGAAATTAATAGCTACACTACTTAGTCAAACGTATGCTAACAAACTAACAGTGGGGCAACTAACAACAGACAGTACAGAAATACACACAACAGTCCTGATACCCACATCACACGCTAGCTTGTACTGCATTTAAAGTGTTTTTGCTACTGTTTTAACTGCTTTTCTGCAAAACAAGCAAACAAAAAAAAAGTTCTAAGCTTATTTCCTGCCTTTCCTGTAACTAGTCTAGTCTAGATATAGACCTGCTGTATCCAAGACTGTTTTGTAAGTTTTTGAGACCCCCAGACCTTTCTGTGTTGGCTGGAAGCCTTCTAGCTTATCAGTGGGAGTGGTAAGCACTAGGTAGCCTATCTACCACAAGAGGAGTATTTTTTGGCTCAAAAATTGTAGTTCATTGGTGATTTGGGCAGTTTTTCTATCCCTTTCAACTTTCTAGTTTAAAAGCCCATGTTTGCATGGAATTGTGCTTGTTTAAGCTCCACAGATCCAGTTTTGGCATCCTGCAGACTACAAGAGCAACAGGAAGGAGAAAGAGATAATCTGAGTGCCTCCATTTTGATTTTTTCATAATTTACTGCTCTCTGCACTTGTTTTTTGTCACTTTTAATTTATATGCATTTATTTAAACTGCATTTGCCTTAATATTGCTACACAACCAGGTGTGCTAGCTTGTACTGCATTTAAAGTGTTTTTGCTATTGTTTTAATTGCTTTTCTGCAAAAAAAAAAAAAAAAACAAAAAACAAATAAAAAAAGTTCTAAGCTTGTTTCCCACCTTTCCTCTAACTAGTCTAGTCCAGATACAGATTTGCTGTAAGAAATAAAAAAAACGGAGGTCACAAATCACGCTAGTCGAAGTAATAAGAATAATCTTTTTACTTGTTTATTAGCGCTTTCATGCACTAAAATATGTGCACTTCTTCAGACAAGTTACTGTTTCAAGCAAACATTTTTATATAAAACCTGTAGGAACAGCTTGTTGTTAACCACTCCCATCATTGCTAAATTAGCCAAAATTAAACAATTACTCTAAACACAAAATTGAAATTTGCTGTGACGTTTAGAATACTAATAATCCATACATTTATACAACCCTATACAAACAGCCTACTGAATAATGTAAAGTGCTGGTATTAAAGCGTTACAGAACGTGTATAACCTGATCTTACTATGTGTGCAAAATACATTTTAAAAATCTAAAAATCAATTGATGTTATCAAACGTTTGTTGGTAAACAACTCTTATTTATAGTTACTTAAAGTTACAGGAACAGGAACTTCTCTGGCAATTAAAAACAAATGCTTACACATTTCCAGGGATCAATGACACGTGTTCCATTAAATGTTTACTTAATATGAAAGCTTTAGACAGATGAAGAATGTCTCTCGTAAATATTCTCGTAAATATTGTGGTTATATTTGTGTTTCGGTGTCAATTTGTAACTATGTATGATTTTTTATTTATAAATAAGAGTTGTTTACCAACAAACATTTGATAACATCAATTGATTTTTAGATTTTTAAAATGTATTTTGCGCACAATGTTATAAGTGGTTTCTTTAGTAAGATCAGGTTATACACGTTTTGTAATGCTTTAATACCAGCACTTTACATTATTCAGTAGGCTGTTTGTATAGGGTTGCATAAATGTATGGATTATTAGTATTCTAAACGTTACAGCAAATTTCAATTTTGTGTTTAGAGTAATTGTTTAGTGCTGTTACTGTGTGCTACAATAAATGCTAGTTCGTTTGTTTTTATTTGTTTTTGCATCACAGATTTGCTGTATCCAGGACTGTTTTGTAAGTTTATGAGCCCTTTAGACCTTTCTGTGTTGGAGGGAAGCCTTCTAGCTTATCAGTGGGAGTGGTAAGCACTAGGTAGCCTATCTATCAAAAGAGGAGTGGTTTCTGGCCCAGAAATTGTAGTTTATTGGCCGTTTGGGCAATTTTTCCATCCCTTTCAACTTTCTGGTTTAAAAACCCATGTTTGCATTGGTTTGCACACTGCTCAGCGGTGCTCAACTGAGGTAAATAATTACCAGTGCCAGAAAGTCTGCTCTTAAATTTTTCCCTTAGAACGTGCTTGTTCTTTTACTTCTTGCACTTCAATTAGCTTAATTGGCTAGCACTTTAACAGGCTTTTGTAGCATTTATTGTAGCACACAGTAACAGCACTAATACTTATTAGTTATGAACACTCCTCCTGGTATGATTGTAGGACAATTTCCTGTGCTTTCTCCTGCTAACCTGGCACAGTTGGGCATTCTGAGACAGTGTGGCAACTGTCTAATGTACACAGACAACCCTCTCCTCTTACGTCCCAACACTCATAAATGTGAGAGATGCACTTATATCACCAAAATGGAAGTCGTGCACGCTCCAACCAAGATCATACTAGCTGGTCAAGAAGAGAATGTCAACACCTGCAACTCACTACATAGAACACACAGCCCTCCAAAACACCAACCATCACAACCCACACATAGAAACACAAACCATACACCCACCTTTGTGAAGGTTCTCAATAAAAATTTACCCAAACAACAAAGACCCCTGAGACAGAAGTGCATTCAACCACCACAGCACAACACCAACCCCAGAACACATAGCTCACCACCGCAGTGTGCCTTTCAACCTAAGCCCTTAAGGCAAAACACTTTGCCCAATGTATTAATCATAGGAGACTCAATTGTGAGGCACACTGATGTTCCACTCACTAGGTTGAACAAGGAGAAGGTGATAGTCAGTTGTCTATCAGGTGACAGGATCTGCCATATTACACATACACTCAGGTCACTCCACAACAAGAACAAATATGACTTAGTCATTGTCCATGTGCATGTGAATGACCTGAGATGGACCTCCCTGGACTACATAAAAAGAGATGTGATGAAACTCTTGGCTTATGTGGCTCAGGCAGGTATGACCCTAGCCCTGAGCAGCATTCTACTGTCACCCAGAATGATGCCACAGTATGAGCAGAAAATTATTGATTTCAACAATTGGCTAAGTTTCTGGTGTCATTCTAAGGGGATCCAGTATCTGTCTGCCTGGGACGACATGATCGACAGACCTCGATGCTTTGCCAGAGACATCCTGCATCTGTCACCCCTGGGACTCCGGGTACTGGCTAAGGCTCTTGCCACCCCTATAGTGCCTTTTTTTAGGCAGTGTTCCAAAGATCAAAATTCTACCGAAACAGCTACAACCAAATGCAGTCTGAGGGTCATGCTGCTCAATGCTAGAAGTCTAAATCTCAAAATGCACTCGCTCAAAGCTCTCCTCAAAATGGAGAATGTCAACATCTGTGCTGTAATGGAAACCTGGTTTAAAGAGGCAGAAAGCACCCCTGCACTCCCAAGTTTTAACTCATTCCATACCTATCAGCCACAGAATACATCCGGAAGCTCCAAAGGTAGTGGTGTCTCCATATTCTTAAAGGATATGCACGCCTCTAGAGTGGTAGCCCAGCATAATGCATCTGAGGTACTTCAGGTACAACTAACACTGGGTAAGATGGCAATACAAGTCATAGCCTGCTACAAAACCCCAAACATGTCCCTAGACTCTCATTACAAGTTCCTAAGCACCCTGGAATCTATCAAGGTCCAACCAATACTCTCATACTGGATGACTTCAACTACCCTTCCATCAACTGGGAAAACTATTCAAGTACCAATGTACAGGCCCAATGCTTTCTGGAATTTATCAGTTCCAATGCCCTGCACCAACTCATTCTGACCCCCACTAGAGGAAGCAACATCCTTGACCTGGTTATCACCAACATTGGACACCACTGCTCCACATCTATAGTCAATTCCTCCCTGGTTAAATCTGACCACAAAGTGATCACCATGGAAATCGCCATCTCACCTACAACCCCCGCTAAGGGTGACCACCCTGAAAAACCTCTCTAAAGCCAACTTTGGGCTCCTAATAACAGAGGTAGCTAACTTCTCAGCACCCATGCCAATGGAAAGTAGCTGCAAGACTGCCAAATCATACACCAATGCACTATACAAGCACATACACAAATGCATGGACCTTTCCATACCAAATAGAACTAAGACACTCTCCTCCAAAAGAAGGAAGCCAATCTGGTCATCCCCAGCCATCAATAAATTCTACAACAGAAGGAAGAATCTGTTGCAGAAAAAAATGAAGTCACAAGACTGGAGAACCTCCCTTATCAGTTTCAACAAAAAGCTGAAATCCCTTATTAAATCCTCTAAAGCCAGCTGTGAAGGCAGAATTGCAGCTGACACCAAAAACAACCACAAAGGCTACTATAGCTATATCAAAAACCTCAAAGGCAATACCCAGATTTGCTCTGTGTTATTGCACAATGGCACCTCCTATACTGAGCCAACAGATATAGCCAACATAATGGCTGACAGATTCAGTGCCAAATAAACCCCCCAGGGTCCTATCACAATACCAGAAGAAAACCTGGTACCCACCATTTCTGAGGCACAGGTAAAGGCTGCATTGTCCAAAGCCAAGAATACAGCATCCATGGAACCTGATAATATCCCTGGCTGTGTCCTACATGAGCTACAAAATGAACTGGCACCACATTTGTGTGCCCTGTTCAATCACAGCCTTACCCCAGACTACGTCCTGAATGAATGGCACACTGCTACAGTCATCCCACTCCATAAAGGGGAAGCAACTATAGACCCTGGGAACTATCGCCCCATTAGCCTGATGAGTCTGGTATGCAAAGCTATGGAGCACATCATCATGGACCTGCTTAACAAAGATATAGACAATCTCCAAACTCTTGACCCCACACAGTTTGGCTTTGTCAATTGGAGATCCTGTCTGCTGAACCTGGTTGACTTCTTCAAGGTAGTCACTAAGGCTGTGGATGAGGGTAGGGTAGTGCATACAGCCTAACTCGACCTGTCCAAGGCCTTTGATACCATTCCCCACTCAGGTATCATTGATGAACTCACCAAACTAGGCATCAATCCTTACATCAGTAGGTGAGCTGCAAATTGTCTCACAGACAGGACCCACAGAGTGAAAGTTGTGGATTCCAAGTCAGACTGTCAACCAGTCATGAGTGGAGTCCCACAGGGCCCTCTCCTGTTTGGCATCTACTTCTCAGAAGTCCAGGCCAGCACAGAAGGACTCTGGCTGACCAAGTTCACTGATGACTGCAAGCTAGGCATCGTTATCAACTCACCCAGTGATGTAGACATCTTACAAAAGGGCTTCTCTGAGATCAATGACTGGTGTTGGAACCATGGCCTGAAGCTTAACTCCAAAAAATGCGTTATCATCCCATTTGGAAAAAACGTAGTCCCCACGCATTACCACGTTGATGGGAGCCCACTAAACACTGAAGGGGCCATAAGAGATCTGGGCACCCAGGTTGACAGCCACCTCACCTTCAACCACCACATTGCCACTGTGGTCAGAAAGTCCTTGTATGTGGCACATCTTATAACCAAAGGTTTCGCATCCAAGAAAAAAGAGGTCATCATCCCTCTCTACTCATCCCTCATTAGACCAATCATTGAATATAACACCTCGTTTGGCATGTACCTGACCAGACACCTACAACAGCTGGAGAGGCCACAAAAGTACCTCACAAAAAGGATCCTAGGCCTTAAACACATGTCCTACATGGACAGACTCAAGAAACTTCAGCTGTTCTCAGTCTCTTATTGTTTACTTAGAGGTGATCTTTGCTTGACTTACAAATACATGTCCGACCCAGCCCTACTTGAAATGCTACACCTAAAGAAATCCCAATACCCCCACACCACACACTCCAGAGATCACAACCTCATTACCGCAATTAACAGAACATGCTGGAGGGAGAGGTTCATCTCCCAAAGACTGCACATACTGTAGAATAAGCTTCCCATTCATATCAAGCAGAGCACCTCACTGGCCCTCTTCAAGAGAAATCTTGACGAGTGGATGAGTAACAGAAAGTTCACCCTAGGGATCACTCCAGTTGCCCTACTGGATAGGGGCACTGTGAACTAACATCTGGTGGTATAGTGCTTGGGCAATTTTTTTGGGCTAGGCATGTAAGGGCTCCAGGGCCATTAGCCTAGTACACACCTATGAACCTATAAATTCTTTGAACTGCTCATCACTACTGACAAAAAATATATTTGGCTTACCATGTGCAGTTGATGCTATGCTTTTCATGGATGATGGTCCTGGAAGAAGTTAAGCAAAAGGTAAAGACCACAATTAACAGTAACACAGGGGATTCAAACATTTTGCCATTTATATGTTCATTAACAATACTTTTAACAAGAAATTGGATGACAAGTCTAACCTAAGCTCATGTGTAATCAACCAGAATGGGTTGTTAACTGTAGCAATCTAAACCCCCCCCCCAACAAATTTATTGTTAAACAAAACTTATGTATACAATTGAGATACATGGGTCTACCTGGAAGTTCCTCCTGGGATATACTCATCTTTCCTGAAACAGTAGCACCAATGTCAAGGACATACTGTTCTGCACTTTCCTGTGAGCTGTCTGGATCCCTGACAGTGGATAGGAACATTTTATTTGCTGTTAGTGATGGATCTATAGCAGCACCCCCTCCCAGTATCCATCCAATCACTGGCCACTGCAGCTGCTGTCCTCTGTGCAGATTAAATAATGTCAGTGGTCTTATGGTGCACTTGATCATATGTCCTGCTGTGGCTGTCTACTGCACTCACATCAGTGACTATCTGCTGCAAACCTGCATTCTGCCTGACATATCTTCAAGTTCTCTGTCAAGCAGAAAGGCACCATGTCACCGTAAAGCTTCCACAATGAACTAATTCTCAGAGTCATTGAAGGGTATTTTTTTGGGGATTGGTATGCCGGGGTGCCATAGTCCTAGGTGACCTAAAACACAACAGAAGGATAATATACATAAGTATCACATAAATAAATGTCCTGTTGCCAGATAACACATACAAGGTAGTATTTCACTATTACCCACTGGAGAAACATAAAACAGTCAAGACACTGAAATATAGAAAAAAGGAATTGAGTGATTTTAACATATCACATTTACATACAAAGCAAGGTTGGATGCAAAACAAGGAGAGTGACAGTAGCAACATATCCTTGTTTGTGCCATCCCCAAAAGAACAGGCAAATGACACGTGCTAACAAACCAGCAGTGAAATGTTAAATGTGGTATCAAATGAACTGTGCCTGAAACATGTCTACAGATTTAACACAGAATATTCCATTTAAGCTATAGTCAGTCATGTCTACCTGTGGCCAGCACTCTCCCAGAGGTGTGTATGGTCCAACCTAGAAAGTTAACACCCCTGTCTCAATGACAATGTAGGACATTTACCATTTCACGGAAATAACAATAGAAAAGTGTATACAGAAAAACAGTTGCAACATTAGCAGTTGTGATGACTGTTAATAAGGCTGTGCATCTAAGAAAGTGGAGTGCCCTGACAAACATGCCCATGTCATCAGTACACTTCTAAGAAATACATACAGATGAAAGTAGCATTTGCTAATACATATATATATATATATATATAAAATGCACGCACACACACACACACACACACACTATATATATATATATATATATATATATATATATATATATATATATATATATATTAACAGATTTTTCTTAATGACATTTCAGCATATGCAGTATATCGCTGAAAATGCAAGCATACCTTCTCAAGGTCAGTAGTCTTCTGTGCAGATATATTCTAAAGTAATATCCTCTTCTGTGTTATCCATATAAACAAGTTTCCTCACCTTCAGGTTTCCCAGCCACACAGTTACCTTTTTATGGTGTAGAATGAGGGCTGTTAGCATGGTGAAGATGCAAATGAGGTGTGATCTCATTAAAATTGCTGAATCCAATTACTTGGCTTTATGTAACAGATGTAAACATACTGCATGCACTCCTTCCGTGTTTGTTGCTAATGGAGTGCATCTGTGAAGGATGGTAGGGAGAAGGAAAACACAACAGCAATTCAGATTGGTCTATCTCCAGTGGGTGTGTCAGCCAGGTTAGACTTAAAGTGAAGAAGTAATTGTATCAAGAATTTAAATGTAAGTAAGCAGCACACATTTCACAGTTTATATTAAGTAACATCAAACCTCCCCCTTCATTTGATGACAACTGTATATTATTGCCATTTAATATCCTCACACATTTCAAGAACAATGATACAGTATGCTTTACAAAATGCATGTCTCAGATTACTGCTCAGATAAGACAAGAATGATCAACAAACACAGAGAGATAATACAGAGCTGCATTTTTGCAGGCAATAGTCAGAAATGGTTGTGAGATCACTCAGTGCACTACATTTGAAGTTAATACATGTACAAGCAACTGTCATATGTTTTGTTAGTACTGTGGATGATCTTGCAGTTGGCTGTATGCAGAATGATTTTAGTTCCCTTCTGTAAAGCTGTTTGTGTGGGAAAGAGAGATAATATGCCCTTACTGTGTTCTGAAGGTTCATTGGAGTGAGAGTTCAAATCCCGACCTGTGTAAAACTATTTCATGTGTACCAAGACAAATTTTGTAGTATTTATTTCATATATTGAGTTTCTTCATTTCAACTCATTTTCCTTTTTTTATTTTTTATGCCAGTGTTTGTGAGGTGAGCAGCTTAGAACAAACAAGGGAAATGGAGAAACACAATGAATGTCAGGTTTAGCTGTGCTTATCTCATTTGCACGATGCCTAGCAGTGAGCAAACCTGGACTACTAGCCCACACAGGAAGCAGACAGAACACCTGCAGACAGGGAGTAGACAGTGTAATGGTCAAAAAGGATACATTTGCTTTCCACTGCGCAACACCACTAAACAATGTTGCATGGTGGTTAGTAAGGTTCCCCAACACCTGCAGTCATCTAACACCTGCAGACAGGACTTAGACAGTCAGTAATTTAAAATGGATACATTCTATTAATTCTGTAAGTAGCATTGCAAAGCAGTTAATGCACAAAACCTAAGAATGAATAGGGAATTAGGTAACTGTCATTTAACTATTCCTGTGGCAGCAGGGGTAAGTGTAGGGCTGTAATACAGATGGTCCTGGGTTCCAATACAGGAAGTGCAACATATTTTTACTGTTGTGACACTCCAGTTTAGTGCAATGAACAGAAAAATATACAAGTGATATTTCAACATTCTTATGGCAACAGGTGTAAGTGCAGGGCTGCCAAACCCATGGTCTTGGCTTCTAATACAGGACATTCCAGACATTTTTATTGTTGTTCCATTTCACATTATTTTCAATACCACTTATAACACTTGATATAGTGCAGTTTATATGAATTATATGTATGAGGGATAAGACACCCTTATTGTGTTTTCAGGGTTTCACTTTACAATCCCGAAATACTGAAATATCTAAATTCAGTATCTTGAGACTGTAAAGCAGAAAACTGAAAAAAACGAAACCCCAAAAGCACAACATTAAAAATCACAACTGCCCACATACACACTCCATACACAAACAAGCACACATACACCTTCCTCCCTACACTACAAACCACACAAACACAACAAAACAAACACACGCATGGACCTTACACCCCCGCTACTTATATATACTAACTCCAAGGTTGCACTAAAAATACAAACACACAAAAACCACCACTACATATCCTTGACTCCCCTTGCACAAACACACATCACATACGCACAAATACCACCACTCTCAACACTTATACACTCACAATCTTACCTACCTACCTACCCTAACCGACACCTTAAAACTCCAAACACACTCACACATACTAAAATCCCTACCCAAACCCTGTAGTAAAACATCACTTACCTAAATCTCCAGCTACATCCACATACCACACCACACATCACAAACACAGGGAATCCCACGTCACGTACATGACTCCACAACCATGGATTCGACATTTCCACATTCAGCATTTCCGCATTCAGGATTCTGCACTTTCACGCAAGTGCAGTTTCCACACTTTGGTCTTGAGCTACTGAAGTATGATAATTCAGTAGTTCGAGATTCTGAAGTGAAACTGTTTTCAGGTGTATGACTGAGGGTATACTGTCTACTATATTTCTGTAAGTATAATTCTGCTATGTGGACTCAGATGGCCTTCACACTTAAATAAGACACAAACACAAATGAATCTATATTCAAGAAACTTGTCAGGTCACCAACAAACATGGTCAACACCTCAAAGTGTTAGCTGTATTTATGAGTAACTCATGACTATGTCCAAACAACAATTCTTCTGTGGAAAGATGGAAAATCACTGCTGTGGAAGAACATGTTTTGCCCCTTATGCATAGGTTTGAACACATTTTAAAAATCAATTTTATCACTGTATAAAGCCAAAACAAAAATGTGTAATTTCATGGAATTTGTGCCCTCAGTGCATGTCTACAGAGTTAACTCATCTAACAATTACAGCAGCAGACACCCCTCAAACTAATGTCAAATGTCACATTAACCTTCCAATTTCAAAAATTGCTTTCCTCCCTGTTTGGCACTGCTACTCTCTGCTTAACATCTCACAAACATGGTTGGCATAATTTCTTGGGTTTGTGCATTACCAGTAAATGTAATAACATTAATTGGTGGGAACTCATCATTTTTCATTGCTATCATTTTGATATTAGACATGTCTGGCATTAGAGAGGAAGGTGCCCAGTTTAGGGCACAGAGGTGGGGTGTTCAGGTGTCCAGGATTTTTACTGGACTCATGGTAAGGTGCAGAGGGACTATTCTGGCTCCCAGTACAAGTATGAGGCTTTGAGTAATTTTGCTAAGGTTGTATCCAGTGTGGCTGGCATCCCACACACTGGAGAACAGTGTAGGTACCACTTCAATGGTCTATAAAGGCACAACAGGGATAGACTCAACCAGTGATTGACTGAGTTTCAAACTGGTGACATCCCATAGTTGTGTAAGTATGCTAATAAAGAGAATTTTTAATAAATAGAAAGCTAAATATAAGCAAGACTGGTATGCATAATTCTTTTTTTTTCTTTTCACAGCTAATGCTGAAATTGAGTTGAATCTGCAGACTCATGCTGAATGTCTGGAGAGAATGAGGGAAGGAAGTGGTATGTATGCAGCACAGCAGAAGTATTATTGTAGATTTAAAAGTTAATGATAGATTTTATTGTATTCTATACAGTAGTAGCAAAGTGAGCATGCATATCCTAACTGTAAAAGCAAGTATGCATGCATAAGTCTGTAGCACAAACTAACTTTAGAAGTAATGTGTAAGACTGTAGTCAAAGGCTGTGCATTCAAATACCACATGTAGCAACTATACAATACTGCATTTATTTATTTATTTATTTGACATGTGTTGACCAGGAATGTTTGACTGAGCTTGTACCCTTTTTCAGCAGTGGCCCAGGGAGCAAAAGTCCACAAAGTATTACATAGACCATAATAATGTTTACAAACAGTACAGTATAGTATAGTATATATGAGGTAATATAAGCATGCATTATAATGCTTAGATTCCCATTTGCAGCATAAGAGCTTAAAAGGCGTAATTTACAAAACAATACAATAAAACAATATGTTAAAGTCATTCATATATCTCCAGTACATAAGGAAGTCTCCATTTAGAGGGGAAGTAATAATATTTCTGTATTTCTTTCCCTTTGTTCTTCCTCCTTGCACATTCCTGTATTTCTTCCCCTTTGTTCTTCCTCATGCTTGCTCCCCATTTTACTACTTTCTTATCTACCCCATTTTAATACATATAATCTGGTCAAATATAAGTATCAAGAAAACCAGTGCAGTTGTTCACTTTTTGGCCTCGATGTTTGTGTGGAGTTTGGCATCATGCACCAATGCCAAGAGATGATGAATGGCTCTTCAGTGGTGTGGTTTACCTCCCCACAGTGCCACTTAAACATGCAGCATTAAGGTAAAATGCAGTAACACAAGGTGAATGTATGCCTGGATTAGAACCCAGTATCATCTGGGCATAAAAGAATATGTGTCAGTGCATGTACACCTGTTGCCACAGAGTCAGCTATGCAGCAGATGTGTTTCATCCACACAGTACTAACTCTCATCATTTTAGCAATTAGCCTTATGTTTATGCACTGCTTAACTATGTGCAAACAGAGAAGGCAGTTGAAAAGTGTATTTTGCATGCGTAAACACTTTGTCAGCCATCATGTATACCTGCTGCTCACCATTGCGATATGCAAAGTAAATAATATAATTTATTACTTTTGTTTTTTAGTCCTCATGCCATGAAACTACATGTGGAAACATAAAAAATAAAGGCCCTATCTAAGAATATGTCACAATGCAGTCATGTGTACCTTCTCCCATGCACTACAACCCTGGTTTCTCAGTACTTGTTCACAAATATATCAACTTCTTCTTCTTTTGGCTTTTCCCAGTTAGGGGTCGTCACAGCAGATCACCTGTCTGCTCATGATTGGTAGTGGAGTTTTACAGTGTTGAGTTGCCAGCCCGGCACCCAACCTTCCACAGAAGGCACACACATGCATGCACTCACACCTAGGGCCAATTTAGAGTGTCCAATTCACCTACAGCATGTCTTTGGGATGTGGGAGGAAACCGGAGCACCCGGAGGAAAGCCACGCGACCACAGGGAGGACATGCAGACTCCACACAGAAGGCATCCCAGCCAAGGATCTAACTGGAATACCTCTTGCTGTGAGGTGGCAATGTTAAGCGCTGCACCACCGTGGCCGCCCTCACAAATATATCAACTACACTACATAAATTGATAACAAAGTTATGTGATATACCATGCACATCTTTAGTATGACAATGCACCTTCAGATTTTCATATACTTGTAGTAATGTGCACACCTGTTTGCATACAGTTTGTAAATCTGTCTCTTAAACTATACTTGCACATTGGAACACAACCATCACATACTACTCATTGCACACTCATCACTCTGGTAACATGCAGAACTTGAACTATCTTGACAGTTAAACATGCCTACACATCCAATTCATTCAGGCTTCCCAACATCTTCTCTCCAACATCCAGTGCTGATGTTATCCACTATAAGTTGGCCTGCAGCCCTGTAAAAGTCAGACTTGTGCTGTGGTGCATGCATAAGTCCTGAGTTCTCTAGCCTGTGTACTTAGATAGGTAGGGGTTCTGCTCTCACTGTAGTCAGCTGGGTTATTTGTGTGTATGGGTGTGTGTCTGTCTGGCCAGAGGAGCTTAGGTGTGTATCTGACAGTTAGCACTCCAATTCCATGGTTTGACAGTACTTTCACACTTACACAAGCCTACACATTCATTTCATGCAGGCCTCCCAACATCTTCTTTACAATATCCAGTACTGATGTCATCCACTATAAGTTGACCTGCAGCCTTGTAAAAGTTAGACTTGTGCTGTGGCACTTGCATAAGGATCTGAGTTCTCTAGTCAGTGTACCTAGAAATGTAGGGATTCTGTTCTCACTGCAGTTAACTAGGAGGTTGTCCTGAAGCCTAGCAAATATCAGACTTGTGCTGTGGTGCTTGCATAAGATCCTGAGTTCTCTAGTCTCTGTACTTAGGTAGGTAGGGGTCCCATTCTCACAGCAGTCAACTGGGAGTTGTGTGTGTGTGTTTGTGCACTTGCTTGACATTAGAGAGAACACTTTACACCAGCAGGTGGGACACTGCTATTACCATTTTCTCCTCACCAGACACTACTGTTATCAGCTATAAAGTGTTATCTGGCACTCTCCAAGTCAGGCTTGAGTTGTGGTGCTTGCCTTAAATACACTGTTCTCTAGTCAGTGTACTTAGGTCAGGGCTCTGTTCCCATTGCAGTCGACTGGGGTGTGTGTTTAATATAGCTGATTTGCAGATGTGCAGTATTTCAATTAGGGCAGGGTCACAGACTGGCCTGTAGGCCTCGCACAAGTCATCTCATCCTATATGATACAGATTACAGTGACAAGGCTTTCAGTTTATCCACAGACATCATAGTATGATTTGTAGGCCCTGTATTTTATTGGTAAGAAACTCTTGTGGTCTCTCCAGGTGCTGCAGGTATCTGGTGAGGTACATGCAAATGGGAACATTATACTCAATTAGTGTTCTGATGAGGTTCGAGTACAGTGCTGTTATATCATTCTCAGACCTGGATATGATGGCCTGACTTATGAGGTGCATGACGTAGTGTTTTGATACCACTGTAGAAAGTTGGTGGTTGAAGTTCAGATTGCTATCTATGTATGTTTCCAAGTCTTGCACCACTGGGTTTCAGCATAGGGGAAAGTTGTCAATGCTTGAATTTAATTGGAAATTCCACTTTGCAGAAGGTCAAAATAATGACACATTTTTGGATTTATGTGTAGACTGTATGGCTTTGGCACCAGTCATTTGTCTGTGTTAGCCTCTCCTGTAGTATGTTATCATCACTGGTGGACACAACGATTGTATCCAATATGCAAGAATCAGCAAACTTGGTAAACCTGGACTATCACGAAATAGATTCCAAACATTTAATGGCTAAGCACAGATCCTTGGAGTATGCCAATGGTGACAGCTCTACTGGTAGAGGGCGATTCTCCAGCTTTCACAGTATGAGTTCTGTTGATGAGCTAACTGGTTAACCATGTAGTGATGTAAGAGTTAAATCCAGCTGGGAGAGTTTCTCAATGATACCTGAGTGGGGGATTGTGCTCAATCCTAGGCCAGATCATGATAGGCAGTATGCATTGCCTTATCTTCATCCAGGTCTATTACCTAGAATCAATGGCCTGTGACAACTTCACAGATCACCTATAGCATGACTCAAACAGACACCTACCTGACAAAGTTGGAGACACGCTTCAACATACACTCCACATGGACTATGTTCCTTTAGAAGGGTGTACATCAACATGCATGCATCTGAATTTGGGGTGACAACACCTGATGCATGCATGTATAGACACATCCTGACTCTTCTCATCTGTGAGGTAGACCAACATGTCATGATGAACCTTTTCTAAATGGACACTAGTAATATCCCAGCTATGTGCAACAGACAAATGTGAGTTATTAATGCTACATCCACATCTGTTACATCTGTTAGATGTCCTCAAATAGGACATCACGGGCATGCATGATGACAACACTATCATCTTGTGGAACTTGACCAGGCCAAGGCATTTGACACAAATCCACACTGAGGTATTCACTCAACATTATCAGATGTGGCAATAAACATGTATAGCACCAAGTGGGTAAACCAGTAGATCACATACATGGTATGTAAATATGTTGAAATATGTGAAGTGACATATATCTGAGGTCAGTGATCAAGTCTTTACATCAGGGCTGTCTGTTAGGCCCTCCCTGTCCATTACTAAAGTCACAGATGTCACGAATGACATACACATCCTGTGTCTGAGCATCTGTCTGAAGGATTACATATTGTGGGCAATCATTGACTCAAACAGTGATATTAGTATAACACAGACAGTGTCAACACACACCAAAGATTGCTGCCACACCATGACAACACATGAGATGAAACAAAAACAGGGGGGATTAGTTACATTATAAAAACAAACACATGACCCAAGGATTATGTAGACATCACACCCTATAAGCAGCCAACTGGAATGTGACCTGTGTCATTGAGTAGATGGTATGTGGAATGTCTGCCAGCATGTGCCACAGTGTTGACTATTCCCTTGTATGTAACACAACTGTTAAGTATGTGAAGGAAATCCACATCAAAGACCGTAATACCTCCATAGTTCACAGCATTCACCACACCAGTAACTGAGCACAATGCACCCTTCTTCATATTCCTCCCTACACATCTTCCAGTGATGTGTAACTGAAGTGTACCACTTTTACCACAATGAGCTGTCACACATCTTATTGGTCATACCTAGGTATTTTTTGTTGCATAAACATTACTGTCTGATGGTGTAGAACACCCATCATGGGATTACACCAGTTGTATTTGCAATACCTGTTCTGGTGATGTTCACAGTACATACATAGCTTTTTGATAACAGTGATGGCATGGATTACATTTGTGACACTCTGGATTGTGCCATATATATCTGCCATGCACACCAGTCAGCTAGCCTGTATTGATCATAATGTCACATACAGGTATAGCAGTGTCCCTCCTAACACCTCCAGCAGATGTTACAGTGTCAGGACAGTATGCTTGATTACCCGCACAGATTGCTGACAGGTCATAATAGTTGTACAAGTGTGCTTGTGCAGAACCATCTATGATCACTCAGAACCACATATGTTACGTCAGTGACATGGGGTTACTGGTCGTATTATTCTGATATTGTCCATGATTGTGTATACTTTTTTTACTGTTGTCCATTAGCCTCTAACTGTGTCCCATGTTTTGGAGACCTCTGCTGACATAGCACTCATATTAATATTCAGGCAAATCAGTTTGCACAACTTCACAATATGCACCCTGCTATGACTGTATATAACATCCCTGACAGATGTCCTCTGCACTGTTCATGTAAGGATGCTTACCTCACAAAGACATATTCTACATTGTAATGTGACCTTGCGTGACAGTCACATAATACACACCATCACTGTGTAGTCTGTACTGTACCATATTGATATGTGTTTAGTGTTCCTGCTACGACTGTCTTCCATTAACATGCCCTCATCTGCTATACATTACAATATTTCACCTGTTCTCTTTCTCTCTGTTCATTCCTACAATTCATCAGTGTGTACCTATTAAATACACACACTTCCCTTAACTGTTTATTTTAAATGGCAGTCCATGTACCCTTACAGATCATTTACATAACTTTTGTACAGAATGCCTGGAATGGGATTTCACAATAGTCTGGACTGTATACACTGTCTCTACCATATACATTACTATATGTTAAGCCCTGGTAATCATTGTGGCATTCTGCGTAATCCAGCTAACCCAATTTGCTGTATAGTAAACAGGTTTGCTATACGTCTGCCACAAAGCCATGCTTGTTTACGGTTAAATGTGGTGTGCAGCATAAATATGTAATTAGCTCTGCTGCTCACTGCACAAACATGTAAACTCCCTGTAGGCTTCCCATAAAGCCTACATGGAGTTTATTGAATCACAGGGATTATTTAAAAAAGGAAAGCTGTAGCACCAAGAAAATATCAGCCTGGGAGTGGAATGTGAAATAAAGGAACATGAACAGGGGTAGTGCATAAATATTTGGAAATAGATGAAGGGTTGTCATAAAAGCATGAACAAATTAGTATAAAGCTCAGCAAGGAACACTTCAGAAGACACAAACTAATACTGAAAATTGCCTTGACATCTAGGAATAAACTGCAAGCAATAACTCAGTTTACTGTTCCTATTTTAACTTACAACTTTGGGGCGATTGGCCCCAAAAAATATTGAATCAGTTGGACATGAAAACAAGAAAAATGCTTCATGCTTATGAGATATAAAATCAGTGTATATGAAGGTCATATATTCCTCACTCTGAAGGAGGTATAGGCCTCAACAAAACCGACTACATGTATAAATTGTGGGGCTGAATACATATTTGCTGACCTCATCAGAACCACAAACAGCAAAAGTTTTAAAACATGAGAAGTCTAAAATGACTTCTTTGCTTAGTTTAGCAGAAGCATTTCAGTATAAAGCAGGAATGGAAATCAAACCAGAAGCAGACACAAATCAGATAGCAACTGAATGTGCTAAAAGCAAAAGGAAGAATAGAAGGAAAGGGATCAGAAGAGAAGAAAAAATAGAAAAATTCACAAATATAGTGGTGAGTATAGAGATCTTTTGAAACAACCCCAGACTGACCAAGATTTGCCATAAGAATATCTAAGAAGAGGTGAAATAAAACCAAAAGATGAAAAGCTAATAAATGGTGGCTTAGGATAGTGGGCTACATACATGTTGGTTTATGAAGTTCATTGAAAACATTGGAGAAACAGACTAATGCAGGATCTGCAAAACAGAAGTGTAAACATTTCCACATCTTGCTGCTGGGTTTTATAAAGTCGTGGTGTAGGACCTATGTACTCAAAAGCACGATTATGTGTCAAGACTGCTGCACTTGGGGGTTGTGCAAGCACTATAGTATAGTAGTAGTTGAGAAGCACTGGGAATATGTACACAAAGCATTAAACAGAATGATGAAGTTTATATCACGTGGGATGACCTATTAACAACAATTTGAAAAACCGATGTGAGAAAATAGTTGTCCATGAAAAAATAAAAATAGTGTTACTCATTGAAACTGCTACATCCATCGATTGCAGGGTCTTACATACAGAGATTCACAAAGTCTTAAAATACCAGGATTTGCAAGCAGTAATGAGAGCAATGTGGAGGAAAGATACCCAGGCAATTCCAATAACCGTAGTAGCAATGGGTCTTACAAAAAAAATATATTCATATTTAATTATGCAACCAATATATATATATACCTCATATGAATTACAGAAGACGGCAATTCTGGGGACATTGCAGGTGCTGAGATGAGCACTCTTAGCTAACATCAAAAACTGAAAGAATACTAATTTCATGAACTCTAATCATATACTGACATAGGAATGGGGTCCCTTCCTGTCAGAAACGGAGAAATTGGATGAAGAAAATGGTGTATGTTTAGCAATGCTTTATAACTATATTCATTTGAGTATTTCTCTGACAGGACCAGTAATCTGGAGCATTCATCCACATCTGCAATACAGTTTAAAATGCAATACAGAATCTTTAAGTTACTTTACTACTTCAGAATATGAACAATACCTGATGTACTTTTTCACCTTAACAAATGTGATCTCCTTCCACAAAGGTATTAAAAAGGATAGAGGCAGTGATTAATAAATATAGGCAGGTAAGACACAAAGGAGGGCAACCACATCAGCAGATTTCACTCACTGTAATACATTAGTGCTTGAGTAGTATTTTGATATTTTCATTTACATAATTGCTGAAACTCACAATTATTTGTAACTTAGTTTTCACATACATTACCTGGCTGCTCCTATATAAATGTGTTGCTTTAAATGGAACTTTAATATGTTTATGATGCACCATCCTGTAGGAGGTTTCGGTAAGAAGGCAGATGACTGATGTGTTACCACTCACAGCAGGAGAAAATACTGTTAGCAAGTAAAATCTCAATGGAAAAGTTAATAACATCATCATCATCATCTGCCCCCTTTTTCCCATTTTTCAACATGGGGTCGGGGTATCGTGTTAACTGTCAGCAACTCTCTCAATTCAGTGCCACACTCCTGCCTTCTTCAACACTCATGCCCGACTGTCACAGATCTTCTTTCACACAATCCGTCCACCTCTTTGCTGGATGTTCTCGCTTCCTCTTACCTTCTTCCTGTCTTTCCCAAATCTTCCTCACTAGATTGTCTTCTGCTTTTCTATGCATGTGCCCAAACCACCGTAATCTGTTCTCTGTGATCTTTCCTGCAATTGGAGCTACTTTGGCTTCTGCTCTTATGTCCTCATTTCTTCATCTGTCCCACAGTGTGCATCCTACCACCTTTCTTAGTCACTTTATTTCCATCACCTCTAGCTTCTTCAACTGTTCTTCCTTTACTGCCCAGGTTTCTGTACCATACAGTACATGTGGGATCAAGTGGAAAAAGTTAATAACATTCCCTTGTAATGTTGCGGTAATGCTGAAATAACATTAAAGAGCCTTGTAACAAACTTATTTAGTAAGCAAGAATAAACCCATTTATAAGCCATGCAGTCATACAATTAAATGCTTGATAACTACCCACCTGCATATCTGCTCTGTGTTTAGCAATTTTAGTGCACTAGTACTAAATAAATTGCATTAACAAAATACATGCAATATTTATTATTTAGTCTATGCAGTGCCACATAGGGGCTAATAAAACATCACTGAAAAAGTTAATAAAGTAATATTAAGCTATTTTTTACCTAAAGTGTGTACATGTACTGTCATCTTCATTTCTTTCTACCTCAGAATATTATAAGAAGTATCAGAATTAGCTGTGGTTATGAATTTTCATGCACAGAGAAGTTTATATGATTCTAATATTTTTTGTAAGTTCTTGGTCTGGAAGCAAAAAGGAATGTACTAAAGATGGAAGAACAATTAATTAAACATGAAACATTGCTCACAAAACAATTGCTTTATAACATTTTAGACCTAGAAAAATGTAATAGGTTCATAGGTTGGTACTAGGCTATTGGCCCTAGGGCCTATACAAGTCTAGCCATAACAATTCCCTGGATTTTTCTTCCCACAATATTTACTTCTCTGGACCCCTGTCTAAAAGTTTGACTGACATGATCCCTGGGGTGAATTTCCTATCTCCCATCCAATCATCAAGGTTCCTTTTGAAGAGGGCCAAGGAGGCGCTCTGCTTGACATGTATGGGCAGTCTATTCCAGAGTATAGGGAGTCTCTGGGTCAGGAACCTGTCCCTCCAGCATGTTTTGTTCATTGTGATGATAAGGTTTAGATCCCTGTAGCGTGTGGCTCTGAGGGATTGGGATTTCTTTAAGTAGAGCATGTCCAACCGCTCAGGGTTTGACATGACCTTGTATGTTAAGCAGAGATCGCCTCTGAGTAGACGATATGCCACAGAGTATAGCTAGAGTTTTTTTAGATGGTCAGCATATTTTAGGCCTGTGATTCTTTTAGTGAGGTATTTCTGTGGCCTTTCCAGCTGTTGCAGATATCTTGTAAGGTACATACCAAATGGGGCATTATACTCTATAATGGGTCTAATGAGGGATGAGGGATGAGTACAGTGGGACAATGACCTTCTTTTTTCTGAATGAAAAGTCCTTAGTGATGATGTGTGCCACATAAAAGGACTTCCTGACTGTTGTGGCGATGTGGTTATCGAAAGTGAGACCACTGTCCACCTGTGTCCCTAAGTCTCTCATTGCACTTTCAATGTTTAGTGTACTGCCATCTATGTGGTAATTCATGGGTACATGTTTTTTTCCAAAGGGGATAACTATACATTTCTTGGCATTAAGCTTGAGCCCATGGTTCTGGCACCAGGCATCTGTTTCTGTAAGGCCCTTTTGTAGAATATCCACATCATTTGGGGATTCAATAATGACTCCCAGTTTGCAGTCATCTGTGAACTTTGTTAGCCAGAGTCCCTTAGTGTTGGCCTGTACTTCAGAGAAGTAGATGCCAAACAAGAGTGGTCCCAGGACTGAACCCTAAGGTACTACACTTGTCACTTGTCTGGAGCTGGATTTGGAGTCAGCTACTTTTACAGTTTGGGTTCTGTCAGTAAGCCAGTTAGCAACCCATCGAGTGATGTAGGGATTTATGCCCAGCTTAGTAAGTTTATATATGATTCCAGAGTGGGGGATGGTGTCGAAGGCCTTGGTGAGATCTAGATAGGCTGTGTGGACGCCTTACCCTCATCCACAGCTCTGGAGACTGATTTGAAGAAGTCAATCAGGTTCAGGAGACAAGATCGGCCCTTCACAAACCCAAACTGGGTCGGGTCCAGTGTTTGAAGGTTGCCAATGTCTTTGTTAATAAGTTCCATGATAATGCGTTCCATGCCCTTGCAGATCAGGCTCATCAGACTGCCCCAGGATCCAAGGTGGATCCCCCCCTTGTGGAGTGGGACAACTGTAGCTGTGCGCCACTCAGTGGGCATGAAGCCTGAGGTGAGGCTATGATTAAACATGACACTTAGGTGAGGTGCCAGTTCATTTTGTACTTCATGTAGTACACAGCCTGGGATGTCATCTGGTCCCATGGATGCTGTATTCTTAGCTTTGGAGAGTGCAGTTTCTACCTGTGTGGCTGTGATTACCGGAATTTGGCAATCTTTTGGTATTGAGATGGGCCCTTTAGGGGGTGAGAGGGGGGTGAAGTTGGCACTAAATCGATCTGCCAGGATATTGGCAATATCCTTGGGATTAGTATATTTAATGCCATTCTGTTTAAGCTCAGAGCAGATCTGAGCATTGCCATTTAGATTCTTGACATAACTATAGAATGCCTTGTGGTTATCTTTGGAGTCTTTGGCAATTTTATTTTTGTAACTAGCTTTTGAGGATTTTATGAGGGATCTCAGCTTCTTACTGAGGCTGGTGAGGAAGTTTTTTGCATCCTGGGATTTTCCTCTTTTCTGCAACAGTTTCTTCCTTCGGTTGTATAGTTTGTTTATAGCAGGGGACCACCAGATTGGCTTCTTTTTGTTGGAGGAGAGCATCTTGGTTCTATTTGGGATGGCATGATTCATGCACGAGTGGATGTGCCTGTACAGTGCCTTAGTGTAGGATTCTGCAGTCAAACATTCAGATCCCGTCTGCATGGGTGTCATGAAGTTTGTCACTTCTGACTTCAGTAGCATGAAATTGGCTTTGGAGAAGTTTTTAAGGAGGTTTCCTTACTGGGGGGGGGGGGGGGGGTAGGGGTGGGATGTGGATGTCAAGGGTGATTTGCTTATGGTCATTCCTGATCAATGAGGGGGTGACCACTGGTGTGGAGCATCAATCTCCCATGTTGGTAATGACCAGGTCTAGGATATTGGAGCCCCTGGTGGGACAATGGATTAGTTTATCCAGGGCATTGGAATTTATGAATTCCAAGAACCATTGGGAAAAGGAGTTGGTACCTGAGTAGTTTTCCCAGTTAATGGCAGGGTAGTTGAAATCACTCAGTATTAGGGTGTTTGGTTGTATCTTAATATTTTCCAGTATGTTTAGAAAGGTGTAGTAAGAATCTTGGGGCATGGTGGGGGATCTGTAACAAGCTACAATTTGGATTGCAGTCATACCTAGTATTAGTTGCACCTGGAGAATTTCAGATGCATTGTGTTGGGCAACTAGCCTGGAGGTGTGAATATCCTTGGTGAATATGGACACTCCTCCACCTTTAGTGTTTCAGTCTTGGTTTTGTGGCCGAAAAGTGTGGTAAGAGTTGTAGCCTGGTATTGCAGGGGTGCTTCCTCAAGCCTTGAACCAGGTCTCAGTTACTGCACAGATATTGATGTTCTCCATTTTTAGGAGTGCCTCAAGAGAGTGCATTTTGAGGTTTAGACTTCTAGCATTGGGTAGCATTAACTTCAGATTTTGCATGCTTGTATCTGTTACGGTGTTGGTTTTGTCCTTTGAACCTTGCCTAAAAAAGCACTATAGGGGTGGCAAGAGCTTTAGCCAGTAACCTGAATCCCAGGGGTGACAGGTGCAGACCATCTCTGGCAAAGCATTGTGGTTTGTCGATCATGTCTTTCCAGGCAGACAGATACTGGATCCCCTTTGAATGACACCAGAAGCTTAGCCAATTGTTGAAGTCAATCATGTTGTCCTTATATTGTGGTATCATTCTGGGCAAAGGCAGGATGCTACTCAGGGCTAGGGTCATACCTACCTGGGCCAAATGATCTAAGAGCTCTTCCATGTCTCTTTTCATGTAGTTCAGGGAGGTACATCTCAAGTCATTCACTCCAGCATGGACAACGACAGAGTCGTATTTGTACTTGTTGTGGAGTGACTTGAGTGCATGTGTTATGTGGCGGATCCTGGCACCCGACAGGCAGCTGACTGTAATTTTCTCCTTGTTCAGCCTAGTGAGTGGGACATCAGTGTGCCTGACTATAGAGTCACCTTTGACTAAAGTGTTGGGTACCTTGTCTTGCCTTAGGGGCTGTTGTTGGGTGGCACACTGGTGTTGTGAGCTATGTGTCATTTTGGTTGTGACTGGTGTTTGTTTGCATTTCAGCTTCAGAGGTCCTTGTTGCTTGGGCAGGTTAATGTTACGGGCCTCCACATATGTGGGTTTAGTTTTGTTATGTGTGGGTATTGGTAGTGTGGGTTTTGAAGGGCTATGAGTTGCTTGAGGTGTAGTGCAGGTATTAACCTTCTCCTCTTGACTGTCTAGCACAATCTTGGCCAGAGAGAGCTTTGCTTCCAGTTTGGCTATATAAGTGCATCTCTCGCAGGTTGTAGTGTTGGCTGGTAGGAGGAGATATTTGTCTGTGTACATGAGGCAGTTGCCACATTGCCCCAGTATGCCCAGATTCACCAGGTGGACAGGAGAAATCACTGGAAGCTGACCCTTGGACATGCCTATTTAGGTGTTTTTTTTGTAAAGTATAAGAGCTGTTTTCCCTTACCTTTGTAAGGTACTTTGCAATTATAGGCTGTTTAGTGCCTACAGTTAATTTCTCCTTATTGTCAAGGAGAGTTGAATGCTTGTATCAGTTTCAGGCTTCCTAGTGCTTTCCAGCAGGTTCTAGAGCAAATGCTAGTCACAGGGGTTCAGATTTTAGTGCTACTAGTGAGAAACCAGCTAGTTCTAAGGGAAAATTTGAAGACCAGACTTTCTGGCACCTGGAATAGTTTAATTGTAGCCTCCCGGTGCTGCACGATGCGAAAAATGTGCAAACACATGCGTTTTTAAGCCAGAAATTGAAAGGGATAGAAATCAGCCCAAAAAGGCTAATTACAATTTCAGAGCTGGAAACCACTCCTCTAGTGTTAGACAGGCAGTACAATGCTCACAACTCCCACTGGTAAGCAGTAGGACTTCCCTCTACCACAGCAAGGTCTGGAAAGCTCTGAACACAGAAAATAAAGTCCTGAGACAAGCAAAGCCTGGGATCTGGACTGGCTAGGAAAGGTGGGAAACGAGCAAACAAGATAGTATTTTGGACCTTAAGGGTTAAGAAAATCTTACAATATTTTTCTTTGACAATAATCTGCACTTTGTGAAAAAGTATTGCTTATTTGCTTCTCTCACTATTACTGGTAATGCAAAGAGATAAGCACTTATGTAAAAAGCTGTTGATCAGATAAAGGAAGCTGTGATGCCATTAACAGATAAAATGAAAAAAAAAACATCTCTTACAGAAACTATACAACAAATGAATAGAAACCAGCAATTTTTCCAAAGATATAATCAAATGAAAACAAAATATTTGAATGATTTATTTTCAGTGAATAAGAAAGCTTCATTGGTTAGTTGAGAAAGCACATGTGGTTGCTTTACTTCCAGACTTTGTGATACTATGAAGTATTCACCATAAGGAGTTTGAAGATTAAATCTGAAAAACAATTAAGAGAAACAGCATAAATGAGCAAAGGAAAATAATGTGACCAAAAAATGTAAAAAAGAAAAGAAAATGGGCAAATTATCTAAATAAATAAATAGGTAAAAATAGCAGAAATAAATTGACATTCTAAACCTTTCAGACAATGATAACTCCACTATGTGTACCTTAATTTATTTCCCATTAGGTTACATAACCGGAGCAGTTTGTTACCTGTTAAGGATTTTATAGGCATTTTCAATGGGGTATGTAATTTGTGAAATACAATAGTTCTGCAGATAAGGTAACCGAACAAAACACTCATGTTGAACAGAATAGTGTGCTATGTATTTATGCAACTGATACTGATGCCCTTGATTTGTCTGAATGGCTAGAAGTAAGGAGTTCATTGCAAACAAAACTGTAAAGCACTTAGCAGGTACTGCCAGAAAGACAGTGCAAGCCAATCCCTTTATGTTTATACTCACCTTGGCATATATCTCAAACTCAAAATGTCTAGATGTATGCCTCATATGTTTGGTCTGTTCCTCATAAAATATTTTGTTTTCAGACAAGTCACTGAGGATTGAAGTCACTAAATAATGACATACATTTGAGTTTCAGACCTCATATCATATGTTGTTACCTCATGTTTTTAGTTTGTCCATAAGTATTGAACCATGTAAATAAACCATTTTAAAATTTGCAGGGTGCTAAATGGTATGGACTACAATGAATGTAGTTAATCTGTATATGAATATGGAGAAAACTTGTTAGAGTGATTAAAGTAATTACAGAGTATACATCATTAACAAAAAATGTGCTCATTACTGTTTAGATTTACTGCATTTTTGTTTAGTTAATAATGGTATCAGTTTTGGTAAATATTTTTTTTCAGCAAGTTGCATGTTGCACAGTGTGTATGTGTGTGTGTGTGTGTGTGTGTGTGTGTGTGTGTGTGTGTGTGTGTGTGTGCTGCCTGTGTGTTTGTGTGCATGCACGTGTGTGTGTGTGTGTGTGTGTGTGTGTGTGTGTGTGTGTGTGTGTGTGTGTGTGTGTGTGTGTGTGTGTGCATGTGCTCACTCTTGCACCTGCATGCATGTGTCTGTGTGTGGGAGTGTTTTCTGTATCTTTTGTGAAACTAAATATATGGGACAATTTGAATAGGCTTTCATATATAACTCAGTTTGCAGTACATATCAATAAATATTTCAGATTTACTAATCTGCTTTTTATTTGGAAGGTACCAAGAAATCAATGGAAGCCCATATTTTTGAAGTTAACAGCAAGAATCAGGGTATCCATTTAACAGCTGTTTTTTAATATCATTAGTGTCTTTTATTTTCCCGATTTGGCCATAAGGTATGTGGAAGAATTAGATATAATCTCTCTAAATCATTTTAAAGAACTTTGGATGATCTGCTTCTTTATGGTAAGAGCTTTCAGTGGACTATGGTAAAATCAACAATACCTTAAGATGAACTTTGAAAATTAAACAGAAACTGTTCTTTAGAGTACGTTTTGACTTGGAAGCAGCTAATCACATATGAAATATATTAGACAAGAGGCATCTGTGGTCAGTCTGCCCTTAGAAAAGGTGCAGAATATTGGCAGAATGGAAAAGATTACTGGACATGGTAGAAGTAGATATGGCCATACACACAATTAACCTAAAACCTGTGCACTGGATAAGCAGTTCTACATTTGTTACTGCATGTAATATTATGGTCAGTTCTATTAAAAAGGCACATAAAATATCATCCCATTCTACTACTATCAGACTCACTGATTAAGAAAAGAGGGCTTCTTATGTGAGAGTACCTTTCTCATGTAGAAAAACAGTGGATAATTGAGTTGAACTGTTCAAACGTCAGCCAGTTCTTATGTCTCACAAGTACAGGTTGGCAGAATAATTGGGGTACAGTGTGTCTTTTGATATAAAATGTTAAGACTGGAAGTTTCTGTACAAAAGTGATGAGCTTATGAAACATGATGGCATTCTGTACAAATAGAAACAATGTTTGCTATATTCTAGTCAAATGTCAAAGCTGATGTAGGAGAAGCATGCAGTAAGTTGAAATAAGAGTAAGGAGGCATTTATAGGTGATAGAAAAGGAGATTTTAGAAATTCTTCAGCAAAACATGTGTGAGAATCATCGAGATGATATTCAGATAACAAAAAAACACAGAAGCTTCCCAAGGTCAGTAAAGGCCAGTTAACACCAAATAGCGTAAACTCAACTTTATTTCCACTTTCGTCAGAACCTGACTTCTTCAGAAATGTAATAATAAAATGAAACCAATGCAAACATTAAATACATGACATTTTGGCGCCAAACAGTCAATGGTCATTCAATTAGTTGATTAAAACTATCATAAAATGTACAATTAATAATCAACTTCCTAAAAAGCCAAAACCAAATAAATATATGGAATACAATAAAAAAATTAAATGTAAAATGAAATACTGTTACATACCTTCAAACTCATAATATGAAGCTCTATAAATCTTCATAATGTCATAAAAAGATGTGTGTATGTGTATATATATATATATATATATATATATATATATATATATATAATTATTAATTGTAAATTTTATGATAGTTTTAATCAACTAATTGAATGACCATTGACTGTTTGGTGCCAAAATGTCATGTATTTAATGTTTGCATTGGTTTCATTTTATTATTAAGTTTCTGAAGAAGTCAGGTTCTGACAAAAGCGGAAATAAAGTTGAGTTAATGCTATTTGGTGTTAACTGGCCTTCACTGACCTCGGGAAGTTTCTGTGTTTTTTTGTTTTGGTTTGATTGCAGTGGTACACGTATCTTTTTGGTATGATATTCAGATACTTAAATGGACAATCTTGTTTGATACTTATTCAGACAATTTTATTTCACTTTAACACACAACTTAAGAGATGACAGAATGAGCAATAATTGTTAAACTTCAAAGCAAGTTTTATTTTAAATAATACACTAAAATCCAATAAAATAAATGACGATGTAGCCCTAAACTGCATTATTTAGGTTTATGGCTGGGATTTAGAAAAAAAACCCCACTATTAATTGTAATTGACTACTGCAGGTAGGTCAATACCTGCGACAATGAGAAAATGCGATTCAGAGACAGCTATGGCTGCACTGTGAAAGACCTCATTATCTGTTCATGAACAATCTCTGAATCACACTCTAGCTAACATTAGTGCTGTCACACCTGACAGCGATAGTGTTTTCCTTAGCAGCTCATGCACCCCCTTATGTTCACACACACACACACACACACACACACACACACACACACACACACACACACACACACACACACACACACACACACACATACAGACACACACACACACACACACACACACACACACACACACACACACACACACACTCAAATATCCACCCATCAACAAACAAGCCTCCCCATAGTCGAATAGTCAAAGCAATACGCACTGATTCACCCACACGAAAGCTTCAACATACACACACATACACACACATACTCACACATATACACACAAACACACACACACACACACACACACACACACACACACACACACACACACACACACACACACACACACACTGCTTCTTTTCCCAACCCTCTTTAATTCCTTAGTTTCCCAAGCATACCTTCCCCATCTGCCATTCTATGTTATATGAAAAAGGGGGTTATACTCTACAAAAACATGTGCCTTCCACATTGAGTCTCTTTCCATGTAAGCAGACGTATTTAAAAATTACTCTTATATACTTAGAATTTAAATTGTAGGAATAACAGGTTTTGCATTAATGTCGGACATGAAGTCTAAATCTAAAATGTCTGTCATTATTTAATGAGTGCAACCTTTGATGATTTGCCAGAAAAACAATTATATGATGAAAAGACAAGACCAAAAATATAAGGCAAAAAGCAGAAAAATTCTACAATAATTCAGGACACTTGAGAGCTACGGTCCTGCAAATCCAGAATAATGGCCAATGACAGCAGTCAGTCATTTTTACATACAGACTACTTCTGTGCCTAGTAAGTATAGCTACTTTGTTTTCTGTGCATGCCCTAGATGCTTGACTATAATAAATAGATGTGGTGGAGCCACCTACACAGAGCCAGAAGACATAGCAAACCTCCTGGCTGATAAATTCAGCTCCAACTTTACTCCTCTCTCCCCCTCAACCTCCTCTCAGGAAATATCCAATAAAACTCCCCCTACTATCACTAGGGAACAGATCATTAATGCTCTCTCTAAGACCAAGAACATTGCATCAATGGGCCCAGACAATATCCCAGGATGCCTACTAAATAGCATGAAACATGACCTATAAGGGCCTCTGGAATTATTATTTAACTGTAGCCTCCAAACAGGCTTTGTGCCTCGTGAATGGAGAAAGGCAGCAGTCATCCCTCTGCACAAAGGTGCCATCTACAGACCCTGGAAACTACAGACCCATAAGTCTCACTAGTCTTATATGTAAAGCCATGGAAAGAATTATCATGGAGATGAGCAACAGAGATATAGTAAACCTCCAGACGCTGGACCCAACCCAGTTTGTTTTCATCAAGGGTGGATCATGTCTATTTAGCCTGATGGACTTCTTTGAGAAGGTCATCAATGCAATGGATGAGGATAAAATTGTTCATACTGCCTACCTTGACCTGGCCAAGGCATTTGACATAAAACCCCACCTGGGCATTGTTGACAAACTCAAGAGGTTAGGTACAAACCCGTATGCCAACTGGCTCACAGACAGGACTCGGGAAATTAGAATTAGGGAATCCACCTTTTACAAAGAGGCCGGTCACAAGTGGAGTTCCTCAGGGATTATTCCTTGGATCCCTCCTTTTTGGCCTTTACTTCTCAGAAGTCAAGGCCAATGTCAGTGGTCTCTGGCTGACTAAATTTGTAGATGATTGCAAATTAGGAGCTGTCACTGAATCTCACACTGACACAAATGTTCTCCAGATGGGGCTGACACAGACAAACAACTGGTGTCAGAGTCATGGACTAAAACTATATGCCAAGAAATACATAACAGTATCCTTTGGAAAGTCATCCATCCCTGCTAACTGTCATATTGACAACACACTCCTTAGAGTTGACCCAGTAGTCAGGGACTTAGGGACACACATAGATAGTAATCTAGCCTTTGAGCATCACGTGTCCACAGTGGTGAGGACATCATTCTATGTTTCTCAACTTATATACAAAGGTATGGCATCTAAGTCCAAAGAAATCATTGTTCCACTGTATTCGGCATTCATCAGAACTTCAATGAGTACAGTGCCTCCTTTGGTATGTACCTAAGCAGGCATATCCAACAAATGGAATGTCCACAAAGGTTCATCACTAAAAGAATACAGGGTGTAAGCAATATGTCCTGTGCAGACCTCCTCAAGGCCCTATCCCTGTATTCTGTCTCCTACAGGCTTTTGAGGGGAGATCTATGCCTGGCATACAGGGTGTTGTCAGACCCCACTCTGATGGACCTCCTGCATATCCCCAAAACAAACAATATCAGAATTACCCATTCTAAAGACTTAAACCTTGCCTGTGATATAAATAGGACCTGCTGGAGAGATAAGTATGTATCACAGAGACTACCCATTCTATGGAACAGGCTCCCCATCTATGTGAAGCAGAGTTCCTCCCTAACCCAATTCAAGTGCAACTTGGACAACTGGATGGGAAACTGGAAATTCATCCTTGGTTTGGCACCTATGTCCCAGATGCAAGCAGGTAACCTGTAAATGGTTCTTCTCCCAGGCCCATGCTTACACTTATCAAGGGTATCAGAACTTGTCAGAGATTTGGGATGCATGGCTAGGTTTAAAAAGGCCCTTGTGGTCATTATACTAGTAAACACATATGAACCTATGAAAATAAAATATAAAGTAAATGAATAAATAAAACAACAGCCAAAACTCCATTTTACATAAATTCACAATTGCTTGCCAGCCCTACAATACCTTCTCCTGCGAAGCTATCTACTGCCCACTTCTGGTTACCTGCCAGGATAAAATAATGGCTGCAAAATGTATTACAACTTCATTTTACATAAATGCACAGTTGTTTGTTGGCCCCACATTACTCCTGCAAAGCTATCCACTGCCCATATCTAGTTGCCTAAACAGACCACCAGTTCTAGTTCTTAATACAAAAATCATCAGGCTGTGCATTTTAAAGTCGAAAACATGCAACTTTCAACAGAATATGGACATTAAGAGGGTTCAACTTTGGTAACTTTCTAGTAGTTCCTAAAATAGCTACTACTTAATGAAACTCGGTGAATGACTAGAACTTTTGAGATGCGAGCATCCATGAGGCTAAAAGAAGCAACATTCCCGAACCTAGATACTACAAAATTTTGTATTCCACAGAAAAGTACAATTCAGCAAATGTGCTGTAAAATAAATATTTCATTTAGAAGGAGTGTAAGTATATGCCTTTCTCATTGCAAAAATATGAAACACCTTTTAAAATTTACGATGAAAACCATTATTCTGTGTAGATTTTCTATTTTGAATTTCTATGAGTAGGTACTGTACCAGTTTATTTGTAGCATTATTTAAGCAAGCAAGCAATACTATCTTACAGGGTGGGCATTATTGGGGAAATAATAGACTGCTCAGGGATGTTATGAGGCCTGATGCATGAAATCAGGACTCTCCAGCACTAGATCATATGTTATTTCCCCAAGAATGCCTACTCTGAAAGTTAACATTGTGCTTAGAAAATGGGATATCTGTTGGTTGGTATTTGTTTTGCAATTAGTATATACATATAATTAGTATATACATATTTTTTATATTCTTGATGTAAAATAGTCCATCTATATAATGTTTCCATATTTTCTTTAGGATATGTAATTGCTGTTGGACAATGTATTTTGCATTCAAAATATATGCATATAGAGTATATAAGCATTTAATGCTTATACATACATGGGAGTGCACACGTACTTGTACGTGCGCACACACACACACACACACACACACACACACACACACACACACACAGACAAAGACACATACAGACATAAAAATATGCATATTTAATTAATATCCAATTCACCCATCAACAAGCAAGCCTTCCCAGTCACAGGAATATTCATAGGTTCATGGGTGTTTATTAGGCTAACGACCAAAAGGGCCTTTTTAAGCCTAGCCATGCATCCCACATCTCTGACAAGTTCTGATACCCTTGATAAGTGTAAGCACATGGGCCTGTGTGATGAACCATTTACAGGGATGAATTTCCGGTTTCCCATCCAATTGTCCAAGTTGCACTTGAACTGGCTTAGGGAAGAACACTGCTTCACATGAATAGTGAGCCTGTTCCATAGAAGGGGTAGTCCCTGGGATACATACCTACTTATCCAGCAGGTCCTGTTTATATCACAGGCAATGTTTAAGTCTTTAGAATGGGTAATTCTGGTACTGTTTGTTTTGTGGATATGTGAGAGGTTCATCAGAGTAGGGTCTGACAATGCTCTGTATGCCAGGCATAGATCTCCCCTCAAAAGCCTGTAGGAGACAGAATACAGGGATAGGGCCTTGAGGCGGTCTGCATAGGACATATTACTTATGTCCTGTATTCTTTTAGTGAGGAACCTCTGTGGATGTTTCAGTTGTTGGATATGCTTGGTTAGGTGCATACCAAAGGGGGGATTTTACTCAATGATGGGTCTGATGAATGCTGAATACAGTGGAACAATGACTTCCTTGGACTTAGATGCCATACCTTTATTTATAAGTTGCGCAACATAGAATGATTTCCTCACCACTGTAGACACATGATGATCAAAGGCTAGACTACAATCTATGTGTGTCCTTAAGTCCCTGACTACTGGGTCAACTCTAAGGGTGTGTTGTTGATATGATAGTTACCAGGGATGGATTCACTGACTCATTCACAGGCATGCTGCAACATACACATATATACTCAGATAAACTGCTTCTTTTCCCAACCCTCTTTCATTCTCTAGCTTTCCAAGCATACCTTTCCCAGCTACGATTCTATCTTTATATAAAAAAGGGGTTATACTCCCCAAAAACATATGCCTTCCACCTTGAATGTTTTCCCATGTAAAGGGGTGTATTTAAAAATTGCTCCTATATACTTAGAATTTAAAATTATAGGAATAACAGGTTTTGTATTACTGTAGGACATGAAGTCTAAAACCCAAATGTCAGTCATTATTTAATGAGTGCAACCTTTAATAATTTGCCAGAAAAGCACCAATTTATGATGGAAAGACCATAATATGAAACAAAAAGCAGAGAAACTCTACAAAAATTCAGGACACGTGAGAGCTATGGTGCTGCAAAGCCAGAATAATGACCAGTGACAACAGTCAGCCATTTTTACATACAGACTACTTATGTGCCTAACATGAATAGCTGCTTTTTTTCTGTGCATGTACTAGATGCTTGGCTATAATAAAATAAAATATAAAGTAAATAAATAAATAAAACAACAGCCATGACTCTGTTTTACATACATTCACAGTTTCTTGTCAGCCTCACAATACCTTTGTCTAATGAGGTTAATTGCATTAGTTTTCTTTTCCCTTGCTGGGTTGCCTGCCAGGATTAATATCTAGAGGGGAAAGCAAAATGGAATTGGTAGCTCCTCATAACTGTTATTGCAATTACTTTTGTTAGTTTTCCTTTTTTACTGATGCTTCTACACAGTCTTATTTAGTGAGAAAAAACAATATGGTAATTGTGTTGTTTTTTTCTCAGTCTGTGCTTCTTGGTAGCTTAATATACTGTTGAGATCTGCTGATTTGATAAAGGCTATCCTTGCACATTGTTGCACTGTTGGAGCACTTCACTTCTCCAATAACATTTTGTGGCTAAGTGCTACCCATTTCTGGTTGCCTGCCAGGATAAAATAAAGGCTACACAATTTATTACAACTCCATTTTACATAAATGCACAGTTGTTTTCTGGCCCCACATTACTCCTGCAAAACTACCCACTGCCCATATCTGGTTGCCTGCCAGGATTAAAAACAAAATTACCTTGTGCTACCTATGTTGCTCTTCTGATGCATCCACGACCACCTTTTTACTATTCAATATATGCAGGCTTAAGAAGTCTGTGAAATGAATGGCCAGGTAGTCAATGGTGCATCCTCCCCTTATATCACCACAGTCATGGCTGCTTTTAATAGGGCACCATGTTTATTTATTGTTTTTATTTATTTTGTGATATGGAAATGCTATGTTACTTAAAAAAAACACACACAATAAAAGCAATAAATGAGGAAGTAACCCACAGCACCTGTAATCAAGACAGCCACAGTGGTCTACTTCTGCACCTGCTATGGGCTTCCCCTGGAGATGTTTGTCCTGTTATAATCTGCAACTGTTTGTTATTATTAAAGCAGTGTCCCAGTGAAGTAAGATATTTTTGAAGGTCTTTTTTTTTTGCTAATCAGAGTAGATCTTACTTGATTTCTAGGTAAGTATAATAGCAGCATATAAAGTATCAGGTAACCAGTTCTTAAAAGATCCTGGACAAGTTCATTAATGAATAAAGTAAACATGATAAAAGAAAATACTATCAGTCCAATACCAACCCTTTTTGGCACCATTTTTCCTCTGCACTTAAAATCTTAAGCTTAGACTCATTTCTTGTCCATACTTTTGAATTATTTAATTGTATTGATTGTTGTTGCTGGATATTTGACTGTTGTTTGGCCCTGGTTTACTGTTCAGTTGCATTTTTGTTTTGGCATGTCTGACAAATCAGCAGGGTTTAAGAGGTGCTCCTCATGTGTTTGGAAGATACCCATTTCCGATTCGCATGAGGAGTGCCTCTATTGTTTGAGCACCAACCACCTAGAGGTTGAATGTGGTAGGGCCTTGGTTGAACACCGCAATAAGTTACTTTCTAAAGGATTGGCTTGGGGGGGGGGTCCTTTGGTCCAGTCTCCAACCAAGCAGGGTCCCTCTGACAACAAGAGGAAGGCTCCCTCTGTTCCTGGGTCCTCTATCTCTGAGAAGCCTAGGCTGTCAGATTTTAGTTCCTCGGATGCAGCTCCAGCCTCAGTGCTGTCAGATTCAGGATCCTGCAAGTTTACTCCTGCATCCAAGGCATCTGGTCCAAGACCTTTGGATCAGAGGTCCCAGGAGTCTACTCCTGGATCAGTTATGGTTGGCTCTACATATATATGCATCTAAAGATATATAAGCGACACTTGCATTTTGGATACCTGGAAATTTTGCTTTAGACACACTTGGTCTGTCACCCATATCAGCACCATCATCAAGACTTCTATATAAACCCTCTACCAAGCTATCTGAATCTCTGACAATGGACAGGAACTGCTTTGTTTCAGTTAGAGGTGTCTCAGTAGCAGGACAACCTCCCATAACCACCTGTTCCTGTGCAACTGTAGCCACCATCTGGCGGGCAGAGGTTATTATATCACTTGTCCTGTGTTGTATGTGGGAGTAACTTCCTACATGCCCTACAAAACATACCTCTCAACCTCTTAGTATGAAAAATCTGAACAAAGTTAAAAATAATGGGGAGGGGGTCAAAGGCCCCAAAATAGGGACTGTTTTTAAATATTGCTCTTATAAACTTAGAAAGTTGCTTGGATGACAGGTTTTGCTTTAGTATACATTTTCTAAGAGGAATGAAGTCTGAAACTGAAATGTCTGTCATTATTTAATGACTTCAATACTGAATGTTGCCAGAAAAACACACATTTTATGATGAACAGACCAAAAAAGTGAAGCAAAAATCTGGACATTCTGCAAAAATCTGGACAGTTGAGAGGAATACTCTAAAAGGATTGATGTTATCAACCACCTGCTGCCATATCCCCTCTTGGGCAGATTGGTCATCTCTACCTCTCCCTAGGAAAAAAGCATCATGGCAATGTAAGGCCTGGATAATGACCTAATTTTCTGCATCAGTGAATGGTGGCTTGGAGGGAACAACTTTCTCCTTGGGTGCCATATCCCTGTATGAAATGAAACAGAAAACAGACAAGAAAATAAAATATATAATAAACAGTCAGGATGGCTGTGAATCTAATTATGTATGAATGTGTGCATCCATCATGCACACAACAATTTAAAAGGTAATTTTCCCTATGACTATGCACAAGTTAGTATACCCCCCCCCCAAAAAAAAAAAGATATTTAATGAAATGACGATATATAACAGCTATATATTGCAGGAAACAGGTTGTTAGAACTGTGTAATAGATCACAGCAATTAGAGTAATAATTCACAATGTTCAAGCAGAAATGTACACAACTGTTATAGTGCCATCTCCACTGCTGTGGAGGCCAGCCAGGCAGATATTAGAAACTTAACACATTTCTTTGTGCTAACACATTTGAAAATACCTGACCATGCTAGGAAGTTATACTGCACTAATCTGCAATAACGGTAAAATAAAACCTACAAAATATAGGTTAGGTAGCATTCTGTAGCAAACATTTTGTAATGCAGACATACCTAATATACATAGACAATGCCAACAGTAAACAGGATAAAGAAAAAGCAGAAAGATAAATAAATGGTCTGTAGTGGGCATTGCAATCATCCTTAATGTTACACTAAGGGCATTATGTAAGAAATATCAATATACCTTCACAAGAAAGTAGTGTAGGAAGTAGAAAATTCTCTAAAAATTGTCTTTATTTTGCAGTATCGAGACCTCTGGATCCAAACATTCTCCCTACTATGATACAAATGCATTAGTTACCTTTATATAGTGCAGAGTCAGCCCTGTGAGTATGCAAACGGGATGTTTAATCATTAGCTTTCCTGAATACCACATTTTGCAAGGTAAATATGGTGTAAGCAGCTAACATTCAAATGCTGTTTTAATAACTATGGTTGCTGTCTCTTAGTAAGAAATGCTGTGTATATTCAAAGGAGTACATTATGCACTGATACAGATAACACATGCAATAAAATGAGATAGCATTACTTTTTGGAAAGCACAGAAAAGGAAATGAGGCACCATAAAGAAAGAGGAAATACATCTGCAGTGCTTGCACTCTTGCTTAAGACTGGGTGAGTACAGTGGTATCCTAACAGCTTATGATCTTAAATAGTTCAAATCCAGCCAATACTGCTCAGACTAAGTTGTGTCAGTCTTATTGTGACTATACATGTTGCTAACGCTGTTATCAAACACATATGTACTTGTACAGATGCTGATTCCTCTTACAAAAAGCTATGATAATTTCTCACATAGCAATGCTTTTATTCAGAGAAACAATGATATGCGATCAGCAGTGTAGTTTTGGTGGGGTGAGAGGGGCAAACTGCATGGGGCTCAAAGTGTTGGGGGGATCAACTGATCCTGGTTGCTCTTTAATGCAATACTGGCTTTTAAAAGCCAGTATTGCATTTGCAGTCAAAACTGAGTGTATAGTCTAAAGTATACCAATGGCTTACTACATTGTAGCAAGCAGTTTGCCCTAGTTTAAAGGTAGAGTGTTGTTGCACTCCATGCAGTCAGGGTAAAAACTATAGCAAATGTTTGCTACATTTGTAGGTAGCAAACAGTTTGCTACAGTTTAAACAGAAAAACTAAAAAAATAAAATAAAATATGAGTGTTGTAGTACCCCATGCAGGCAGGGTATAATCTGTAGCAAGTGATTGCTACATTTATAGCTAACAGTTTCCTACAATTTAAAATATTTTTTTTTTAAATAAAATATCGTAAAGAAGGGTTGGGGCAGGGCACAGAAACAGGACAGGGGTGTATGTCATGCATCTGGCCACCTGGCTAATGTGCCAATAGAAGAAATATCCATTTTATTTTTGCTTGGGGGTGCATAAATCTAACTCTAATTATTACTTGTGATCATTTTTTGTGCTTTTCACTTAAAGAGCTGAGGGGATAGAGTGCTGGTTCATAGTACTTGTCCAGGGCACTAGTGGAGCAAGCTAAGCTTCTGCATATGATTACATTTTTCCTTACATAATATGTATAGTAAGCATTATCCTCTGTCATGAGGGAATGAGATGATTTTCTGTATTTTGTTGCTTTAGAACAGCAATTACATACACACATTTCACTTGTAGCAATAACATGATGTAAAACATTGACATTCTGATATATCTCACAATTGTAGTAACACTTCTACCATGACACATTCATTCTCTACAATATCATGTATTTTTTGTTGTCAAATGCTCAGGTGTTCAACATCCATATTCAATGACTGTTAGCATTGTGTAGCCTTATAATGTAATGCATGAATGGCATTTACCACAGTTATACTGTGCACATTTACAGTGGGAGGGGCCCCCACCATCCCTTTTATCTCAAAGCGAGATTGTTTAAAACACATGCATATGATGTCATAAGTTAGCATAGGTGGAGTGTCACACTTGTGTTGAAACTTCCCGTGGTGCTTAGGGTTTGTTTGCATGTAACTAGCTGGTACAATCACATAGCTTGCTGTTCAATTCCTGAAAGAACAACATTATATGAATGTACTGACTTTACACTTACACCATTGTATCTAACCATTCTTATCCATTTTTAAGTTGGACAATGATATATCATCACAAGTTGTGATTGCATGGCAGTGAAATATATTCATGGCACAACATGCTGTGAATGCTCCTGTGGCACATGCATTGAGTACTGGCTTGTATAGCATAGACTGAGGTTTAGTTCTGGGACAGTGTGTGTACTACTCAATGGAAACAGCTTCCTTGACAAAGAAGCATTGATATTGTACTGCACCTTGTTGAGTGGATGGTAACATGTTGCTGCTTTTCATCATTCTGACTAAAACAGATTGTTCATATTATATCTGAGACTCCTTTCCTACTGCACACATTTATTTCAGTTATTTGTGACAGCCTCCATTGCTATCTCCTATGGCTCATGCAGTCAATACAGAGATCTGTAGAGAGCCTAGTATCATAGTCAGGGATTTGAATTTGGCAACATGTCTTTGTCAGACAAATGTGTTAGATAACGGTGGCTTACACAGACAATGGTCATGGCATAGACAAAGGGCCACCTTTTTCAGACTACTGTCCTACAAGGTAAGGCATCCCTATCCCTTATGATTGAAAAGTGATGTGAGCCCTTCAAGAATGTTTTTCATGACATAACCAATATGCATATTTCTGTGGCGTCCATGATTAGTATGCATCTATCTGATATCTGTCCTGGCATGTGTTCAAAAATTACATGCTGTGAGTGTTTATGATGCCATTTATTGCTCACATGTATAACTTATTTTCCAAAATAATTATGCTCTGTACTGCATGTCTTTCTTAGGACATTTCTTTATTGCTGCAATATTTTTATCACATTATACAATTTAATAGTAGATGAGGCCTTCTATCTACATTTCTTACTGTATGACATGCTGCCAGACCATCAGAAACTGCGATTTGTCCTCTGTCACAACACTTTCTTGTGTGTTGGTGGTGTTGAATTGCTGTTATGTTACTTTTCATGTAATTCCAAGTGAGCATGCCCTGTATACTGATGTCTAAGATGTTTAGAAATTATGAATCAAAAACTTGAAATCATGAAATGTCATCCGATCTGTGTTGTCTTTTGTCACTTATGTATGCTGAATGTTATTATATTACCATTTAGCATTTACATACCTATACAACATTTGCTTGTCTCTTACATGTTTATAGGCAATAAACCCCTTTCCTATAGGTGCCATTGACATTTATTTGCAAAAACAGCTTCTTACTATGACAGAGAAAATGGGCTTCCTTGAAAGTTCTTCCTTTTTTACAAAGTAGGTTCATAAGTAGTTACCAGGCATGCAGTCCAGGAGACCATAAAAGAGCCCAGCTCAATTTCTCAATTTCCCCAAAGCACTGTCTGGTTAAATAGCTTGCTCAAGGTCACACAGTAGGCAAATGAAGGCTGAGGGAATTAAGTCCTCTTCCACAGGAAGCAGCTCATTAACAATGCGTGGCTTTAATCCACTAAATTAAATCCCAGATTGTCCTTTACAAAATCCCTCAGTCCAAAATTGAATGAATTAAACCCTGTTAGAGCTTTGTCTGTATAAGGTATTATTGTCATCATTCTAAGTAGGCAAATTTAGCCAACAATCTAAATGAACTCAGGTTGCACACACACAAATTGATTCTGTAATGCATTTTACAGCATGTTATAAAACAATGCAACTGACTGCAGTCTTTTCACATATGTGAAATATATGTAATTTACCCATTTTTTTATCCTTTGTTGACCATGTTAGTCAATCTAGGCTGGGGGCCTCTTTTCAAAAGAGACTCAAGGTGGCATTAATTCTACTAAGGGAAATTTAGGCAGCGCTTCATGGAACGTACCCTACTCATCTTCCAAAAATGGAAGACCACTTCCTGTTTCCATTCCAGGTGCAGAGACAACCCGGAGAAACAGGCAGATGGAGAGAGAAGGAGATGATGGATTGGTGAAAGAAATGATGGAGAAATCAAATAGCAATACTGGAGAATGTGTACAGGATTCTGAGTAAATGTTTCAATGAAATCTGTTTGTGATGGAGATGTGACAACAAATGATGGATGCATAATTACAACCCTCCAGTCGAGAAGGTTATGAGATGATTTACTTCAAGAAATGGTGGTACAGAGTGAGACAGAAAATGAAAGAGGTGTTTCCTTAGGAAACATTATGGAGAAAATATAAATGGAGGATGCATAGACAGTCCTGAAGAGCAGTGGTGATATGGGAAAAAAGCATATGCAGAGAAAGTAAAAGAAGGCAAAAGTGAAGTAGCAGAAAAGAAGACAGAAGAAAAATAAAAAAAAAACAAAAGTATGTGATAAGGATTCAAAATAAAGAAGACAAAGTAATGGACAAGTATGAAGTGTAGAAAAATGTAATAACTCATTTGAGTGTAAAACCACATGAGGTAAGAGTATTTTTTCTTATTAACCAGGAGACATTTTGTAACATTATATCTGAGACTATTTTTTTCAATGGAAATTTTTTTTGGAAAATATGAAAAAAAGACTGTAACCCATGGAATCATTATGTGATAAAAGTATTTAACAGGGAAATGAAAAAGATTTGTGTACAATTTCAACAAGAGGTAGAAAGAGAGACTTTGAAAGAACATTTGAAAGCTTCATGTAAATAAGTACTGGACCTTGCAAAAGTTTATGACAAAAGGGGTTTATGGACTAGTAGCTGGGAAATGTGGAGGGAAAAGGGATGTTGTAAAATGCTGGGGACAACTCAAAACATGTTTTTGTGAATAAGAGGGACATTTAATAAGTAAATGTGACCAAAAAATGTTGTATTTGTGGGTAAATGGGACATGATGCAAAATGTGAAATGAAATGAAATGTTATACATGTAACAAAATTGGAAAGAGAAGAAATTTTAGAAGTAGTAGAAATAGAAGAAAAATTAAATGAGAAAAAACAAAGAGGACATACAAGAAGTTTCTGAAATAACTAATGAAGAGGACATAAAGTGGGAGAAAGAATTATATTAGAAAAGGGTAAAAGCAGAAAAATATAATTTAAAAGGCCAAATACAAAAGGAAAAAGAAAATAAATAGATTAAAAAAAAAATATATATATATATATATATATATATATATATATATATATATATATATATATATATATATACAGCTAAAGATTATGGTTTGGTATAATAGTTAAGGTGTTTGACTCACATACACAAGTTATAGTGTTTAATTCTCACCTCTGAGAAGACATTGGTTAGGCTTAAAACACCCATTAAAACTGCTGGCCTAGTAATTAGCTATGAACTTATGAAACAATGACTCTAAAGAAAAGGGAAAATGAAAATTTTAGGCTCATAGGTTAGTACTAGGCTAATTGCCCCTTTGGGCCATTTTAAGCCTAGCCAGTTACCCCATGTGAGAATCAAACCTTACACCTTGTGTCTGCAAGGTAAACACCTTAACCATTATGCCATCCTCCCACCTAGAGCACTTTCTTTGTGAATAGTATTAAGAATATAATAAAAAGAATAGATATTTTGGAGAGTTTAATGCATGTGATGTAGATGTGATTTTGTTAGAAGTCACAAGTTTTAACAAATGAACAAAGACTACAAACAGAGAAACTGTGAGTAGAAATGATAATCTGGAATTTGGGAAATGAGAGATGTTCTGGAATAGATGTATTCTGTAGAAATACAGCAAAGATATTAGATGTAACTTTAGCAAAAAATGGGAAGATTAACCATCATATATTTAAAATGGAAAGAATAAGTATATAGAATTATAACATTATATGCTTGTACTAACTGTAAAGAAAGGGAAAACTTATTTCATCAGAATTTAGACTATGTAGTGATTAATATGAATGTCATAATAACAGGAGATTTTAAATGTGATTTAAGAGGCAAGTGGAAAAAGAAAGAAAATGATATAAGAAAAATGTTAGAAGTTATAAGATGTGGTAGGCTAAATGTTTAGGATAAAAAATCATGGACTTACAAAAGGGGCATGTGTAGAATTGAAATACATTATTTTATACTATCAGAATGTTTAGTTATAGGGAAGGGGAGGTAGCTGAAACATGATTTTTGATCATCATGCAATTTGGCTAGAGCAAAGGAAAACAAGAAATGCACATATAAATAAGCAAGATATTAAAAAAGGATAAATGAGAAAACAAGGAATGAAGAAGGAAAGAGATTAGTAATATAGTCATGGAAAGATCATATTATTATGTAAACATTTTATAAAAATTGGTCTGATGGTGAATGGTATTTAAAGAAAAAATTAAAAAAAATGCTTTTTACAAGGGCAATATGATGGGAGAAAAGTAGAAAAAGAAAATATAAAAGAACATATAACAATGGAATGGAATATTTAGAATATAATGATAGAAAGTACTTTGATAAAGAAAAATAATTATATGAAAGAAATCAAGAAAAAATACAAGAATTATTATATAAGCAAATATATGTTTTACAAGGAAAAAGAAGAAGTATTGAGTTTCTTAAGCATATTAGTAAAGGAAGATGCTAGTGGAATGAGAGAAAAAAGTAAAATGAAAAATAGAAAAAATCAGGAAAAAATTATGAATAGTATAGTAGAATATGTACAAGAAATGTTTAAAGAAAAAAGAAGACAGTGAAAAAAACATTGAAAGTAAAAAAGTTAACAGAAAAAGAGAATAGAGTTGGAAAAGCAGATTTCTTGAAATGAGCTAGATAAAGTACTAGGACATGTAAATATAGATTCAGCTGCAGTCCCAGATGGAATAGAATATGAAATGTGTAAAAATGTAAGGGATTGCCAAGAAATATTTTTAAAGATTTTGAATGAATGGTTAAATGATGATTGTATGTAGAAATAATTATGTAGTGGAATTTTTAAATTCATATGGAAGAAGGAAGATAGAAGACGACTAAAGAAACTGAAGACCAGTAATATTGAATAATAATGATTACACAATCTTTATGAAAATAGTACAAAACAGATCTGAAACTAAAATGGAAAATTTTATGGAACGTAGCATTTATAGTATAAAGGGGAAGGGTTGACAAGAATTATTAATAATAGAGAAATTGTGGATGATATTATTAACAGAAAAAAAGAAGCAAAAATCATGATGGGAGACCTTAAGGCATTTGACACAATTGGACATGAAATCTTATGGGTAATAATGGAAGAATATATATACACAAGAATGTTAGGAAGTTATGTGTGTCAGCATATAGTAATAATAAAGTAAAAAAAATGGCGGGTTAAGCCAAGGGGTACATATAAAGAGTGGTATAAGACAGGAATGTCCAATGAGTTATAAAGTGTTTGCATTAATTACGAATGGGATAGTATGTGAAATAAATTACAAAATGAAAGAAATTAGGTATATAAAACTAGAAAGGTTAAGAATTCCAGTTTTTTTAACATATGCGGATGACATTATAATCATTTCAAAAAACAAAATGTGGATAAAAGAAGTAATAATTTACACAAATGATTGTCTAAGGATGTTAGTGGTGGCTTTAAATAAAGAGAAAAGTGAAGGTTTAGGTGATGTAGTAAATATCAGAAGTATATATTTCACAATGAATTAAATTTCTGTTTTAGGTACAAAATTTGGAAATAAAGATGTATGTAGAATTCAATGGGAAAACAATAGAAGAAATAAAACAAACGTGTTTTCTGGAGAACATATAAATTATCCCTCAGAAAAAGGCTTATTTGTTAAATTCAGTACTGATGGGAAAAATAGCATAGTTAGCAAGTGTATTTATGTTGCCAACAGTATTTGAAAGATAATTATTGCAGATATATTATTTTTCATTTATATGGAGTTCTATATTAAACCCAGTAAAAAGAGGAGTTTTATTTGTAAATAAAGAAGAAGGAGGTTTAGGGTTAATTCCAGTGGTATATGCTACTTCATTAAATTTATACAAATGTTAAAGTAGATAAATGAAAAAAGATGAGAGATTAGTAGTAAAACTATATAAATATAAGTATGATAAATTTTGGATATGGTAAGAAAGAGTAAAAGAAGAAAAGAGTATGTAAATGAAGAAATCAAATGTGCACAAGAAAATATTTTTGTGAAAAAGATAGAAAACTATGGTATAAGAATGTAATGATAAAACATTACTATAGAAAACCATTGGAAAATCTAAGAGATGAAAAAAATTAAAGCTATAAAAATAAGAAGCAAAATGATTCCAAGATGGGTGTTAGCTAGGAAGCCCACTTCTCAGCCAGCTCCTGACAGAAATCTACACTCTAACCCAATCCGAGCTTCTAGACTTCTGCTACACCATCAGAAAACAAAGAATACTGTATTACACTACATACTAAAGCATCTTTTCAGCAGATTTGTAAACGATACAGTATTTTTATATACTTATCTGCAAGATCAACATGTGCTGAGTCGGGGATTTCAGCAAGAAGCTCAGGCATCAACAATAAACTGCAGGAAACTACATAGAAAAATAAGAGACTTCGATAAATATAAGATCATAGACTTACTGGAATCTCAAACTCAAAAACAAGACTTTCACAATTAACCCCACCAGAGAAAGAAGTCTGTACAAAGAGACAAAAACTGTTAGACAGCAAACTGATTTACAAAAACAGACTGCCAAAATGAAGACTGAACAACTTCTCTTCATGGAAGAACTCACGGCAGCTCTTACACCCTTGCAAGAAGAAATACACTATTTTTCTACAAAACTAAATGCCTTTGGAAGTAATATCGATCAAATATTAACTAGACTAGAGAAAAATGAAGAGAAAACTGTAGAGAATTAAACTAAAATAGAAGAAATCTGATGAAGAACTAATGCCACAGAAAAAACAATGTCTGATCTACAACAAAAAAATAATTGACTTAGAAACCAGATCAAGAAGAAATAATGTGCTCATTAGGGGTATCCCAGAAGACTATGAACAAGCTTCTCTGCATAAAGAAATCATTGAACTATTCTTGGACAACAATGCTATAGTTCAAAATATTACAATAGAGAGATTCCACAGAGCCTTAAGAAAATCACAAACTCTTGATGCCCCTAGGCAAGTCTACGTGAAAATACTAAATGCAACTCATGCTAATATGATTATACAAGCTGGTAAAGCTAAAAAACAAATCATTTGGAAAGGTAACAAAATAACAATTGCACAGGACTTACCCTTATTTATCAAGCAACAGAGACAAATTCTATCACCTTTCTGTGCATACTTAATAAAAAACAAAATAAAATTCCAAATGAAGTATCCTGCCTCCTTACAATTCCAATACAAGAGATCTACATACCAAGCGAAATGTAAAGATGAAGCAAACACAGCTTTCTTAAAAGCATTCAATGAGATCCCTTCAAAATAACCAGTAAAATGTAAGTAACAGTAATTGTTTCTGTCAGTATTTAAAATACATCTAAATAGTAAATTACTTTAAATCCAATGAAATACAGGCGTTGCTAGTATTTTTAAGCATTATTTTGTAGTTTCTGAATGTTTTTTACCTTTATATTGCAAAAAAAGGCACCTTAGGCTTTCCTTTCTGTTGCAACATTCTAAAGCCGTTTTCCAGGAAGTTAAGCCACATCAGACGTCCTGTGATCTTTAACCTCACATTGCACATGTCAGGTAACTCATACAGTGATGTCAGAGCCAAATCAAGTCTATGGGAACTTAGAAGTCCCAAAAAGAAGCAGGAAAATATGTAATTACACTAAGAGAGCTGCCAGTTCGAACAGAATGACATCCAGGAAGTAAGTTGCTGTATTAAAATGCTGGAAATCAAGAGATAACTGCAATTAAGGATTTGAAACAATTTATGGCTCCATAATCTCATAGGTACTGAAACCCCTTCCTTAAATCACTAGCAGTAGTAAATTAAAGGCAGGTATAGAAGAAGAATATATTTGTAAACAATTGGCAGTTTGAATGATGGAAGCTAAAAAGCAAGATTTTAACAAGAAATGAAAGAAAAAAAGCTACAGGGGGATCTCTGCAGAATAAGACTGCTCATGAAGAAAAGAAACATTATAACTTAGGACTTTATGGCCATACTCTTGTAAATAAAACTAACTTTATGGTCAGTCAACACTTTTTTTTTTATCAACCAGCAGTAGGAGTTCTAGAGAAAGGTCATGATAATAATATGTCTATTAGATGCATTTTAATTTGAAGAATATAAAGGAGCTATATTGTATCTGCTTGTGTAGATGAATTCTATGAATACCATATTGTATGATATACTCTACAGTTAATGAGTCTATTATTCTATTAGTCAGGTTTTTTATTCCTATACTATATACAGCCTCAGAAGATGGTTAGAGAAAAGGTATATAGCTCGACATATGGAACCTTCTACAGAGTTATATATTACATTGTATATGATCAGTACAATCCATAAGTTACACACAATGCCTACTTGGATTAAAAAAAAACATTTATTATATGCATAACTAAGTTGCTGGCTGGGCAGCGTTTACCTTAGCAATGTTGTGATGTTCTTTGGAATGTAAAATAATTATTGTATGATAGTTAAAATTGTATATATTTTTAGTTTTTTCAATTCTAGGAGTATGTTTATATTAAGTGTTTACTGGACTAACCCTTCTCTTTTAGAGAATAGTGGTAAGTGGCTAGGCACTAGTGAATTTCTGAAAGAGTGTTATGTCACCTCCCCCTTTCATGCTATTGCGTCTCAATAGTCATCGACTAATAACCACAATGTTTTGCCAAATAGTCTCCTCACAGCACACATATGTATTTCAGCTAAAGGACTATTCAAATTAATATTCAACTTAGATGATTAACATAACCCCATGGAATATAAAAGGCTTACAAGACATTAAAAAGAAAAGGCTAGTTATGCACCTTATATACAAATTGCAGTCAGATATAAACGTTTAGCAGGAAACTCATATGACTATGGAAAAATGGAACAAGGGTACAGAAAAAAACACTAAGTGGGTTCAGCAAATAATAGCAGCTGGTGATAGTACCGCATCAAGAGGGACAGCTATAACAGTCAAGAAATTATTTAAAGGGAACATCATTAAACATAATATTGATACAAAAAGTAGATGGTGCTATTTCACATGTTTACATCCAGCATACAACAAACCGTTATTACTTTGTAATATATATGGGCCTTGCAACTATCAGCTTGATTTTTTAATTGAAATCTATAACTTATTATTAAAGCACCCAGAACATCTGATTATAATTGGCGGAGATTGGATAGATTAAATAAAAATTACACTCAGTCTCCTCATGCCACAACCTTTCTATCAGAACTAATTGATGACTTCAACTTAATAGATCCCTTTCAACTTAACAACACAGGCAGTCTAAGGAGCAGATACACATATTTCTCCCCAAACCATAAGAACTGGTGTAAAACTGACATATTTCTAATTTCTCAAAGCTTTGCTGTTTATGAAGTACAATATAATCTAGAGCCTAGATCAATATCAGATCACTCAAAAATAAATTTAACAATAACACAAAATAAAAAGAGATATACTACCCACAATACCTCAAACTGGACTTTAAACTCAAACCTGCTGAAAATTAAAGATGTGGAACAAGAGATTATAAACACTATTATTCATTTAAAACAAAACCTTGTAAATAATGATACTCCTCTGGATATTCAATGTCAGCTTTTAAAGCCAAAACTAGGGGTACCTTCATCCAAAAAGCATAATTCTACAAAAAGCAAAAAAGTGAAAAATAGCTAACATAGAGGGCAAGCTAAAACAAGTCAAAATAGAATTACAAAGAAACCACACTCCCACTCTTGAGAAAGAAATGGTAGGTGTACAAAAACAATTAAATGAGATCCTAACACAACAATATACATTTACAGAACTAAGGATGCTATATAAATATGCGGAATGGGCTCAGACCCCTTCCAAAATGCTAGCAAGACTTATCAATGTAAGGAACCCTACATGTAAAATACAAGAAATAAAATATAAAGACAAAATTCAAAACTCAGATAATGAAATAATACAGGTTTTTGAAGAAATATTTCAATCCATATATGGCCCAAAAGATCATATTAATGACAACCTTTTCCAAATTTTTGTGGATAACTTAGACTTCCCTCAGATCAGTGACTCACAATGTAATAGTCTTAAAAATCTATTGACATAACAGGAAATAAATAAAGCGATTGAGAACTTAAAATCTGGGAAAGCTCCAGGCCATGATGGATACGTAGCAGAATTCTATAAACATTTTAAGCAACAATTAACCCCAGTACTTTTAAAGCTATGCAATTATATAATTGAAGTTGGGATATCAGACCTTTATTTGAACAATTCTAAAACCATACTTATACCAAATCCAAATACAGACTCCATAAATCCGAACAACTACAGACCTATAACTTTCATAAATATAGATTTAAAGATATTTTCAACAATTTTAGCACACAGGATGCAAAAAGTAGCCCCAACTTTAATTGCACCTGAACAACTAGGCTTTACGAGTCACAGACAAGTATGGGACAACACATTAACCATTGATGCCCTATCCCACTTATGTGCCAAGGATAAATCCCCTAAATATGCTGCATCAGTTGATGCAACAAAGGCCTTTGACAGAGTCAATCAAAAATTCCTCCTCTTTGTACTCTTTAAATGTGGATGCCCTAAAGAATGCATAGAAATTATCAAAACATTATATAGTAAAGCAACTACAACTCTGTATATTAATAAGAAAACATGTAACCCAATGCAAATTCTTAATGACACCAGACAGGGATGCCCACTCTCACCAATCCTGTTTAATTTCTATAAAGAAGGAAGTATTATTACTACAAATCACTCAGAGAACATATCATCACCTTATTTCAATATCTAAATCCCAAATAAAATACACAGCCTTTGCAGACGATCTTAATATCTATTTTCAATATCCCAATTCTGACTTAAATAAAATCCTATCATCAATAGAAAAGCTTTCCCTAGTATCCAACTATGAAATTAATCCTAAGAAGTCAGTCATATAACCAATTAACCCCCTGGGACATAAAGAATTTTATTTTCCGAAGACAAATGTTAAAGTGCAATATACGCTGAAGTATTTAGGTATAATCTTTAACCATACACAATCAAATATGTTCAATAACAATATAGTTAAAACCTGGTCATATATTATAGGTAAGATTAACAAATGGGAAAAGCTTAAACTATCTACCTTATCAAAAGCTTCAATAGTCAAAATGAATATACTGCCTAAGATTTTATACCATTTGAATGCCACCTTCATGAAAATTCCAGCTACCTTCTTCAACAAGATGAAAGTTCGACTAGTAAAATCCATATGGTACCCAAAATGTACAAGAATTAACTATAATAAACTAATACTTTCAAAAGAAAAAGGAGGTCTCAGCCTTCCTGATTTTCAACTGTACTACAAAATTATTAGTGCTAGTTGCATCATGCAAATAGCAAATCATGACCGAATAGACAATGAATGATATCCACTATGGATTAAATTATTTCCTCAAAATATTACATCTAAAGTTAACCCAAAAGCGACTCCCTTCTTAAATCAAGATATTCTTAAGACAACAAAAATTCACCCAATCTTAATTAATTACTGTGAAATTTTCAAGAAATTATTGATTTCAATAAATCTTAAAGACACAATTACTCTGCTACAACCAATACATAATAACCTAGATGTAAAATTAGCAAACTTTATTGGTAACCCTAGATAAATGCCCATTAATAAAAAAGTATACAGTATGGGACTTCTACCAAATACAAAACCTCTCAATAGAAAGTATAATAAAGCTACTTAAAGCAAACAATAATTATAAAGTGATAATTAAAGAAATCCTATACTTAGTATAATAACTAAAGATATCAATGTAATTGAGCAAGATGTCAAATTAGCACAACAAATTCAAAAATTGCTCTTAAATAAAAAGAAAATGCTCTCAAATACATATAAATTAATAGCAGAAATTAAATATCAAAATACAACACTTTTCTCAAAGTTTGGGGAAGGAAAAGGTAATGCCATAACAGATAATCAGAAGGAATCAGCTATTAGAAATACTATGAAACTGACACCATATAAAAATGAATACACACCCAGATCATGATTTTTAATAATGCATACCATACACCTGTACACCTAAACAAATTCAATCCATCTAAGTCACCTCACTGCCCCATCTGTACTAATAAAGAGGCAGATATCCTCCACATCTTCTGGAGCTGAAAAACAGTTTATAAACTCTGGTGCTCACTAAGATTACTCTTAGAGAAATCAGGTTATTCAAAATTCACTTTATCATGGGAAACAGCAATATTGCTTATATTCAAAAGGAAGAATAATAATTTCTTTAATCACATAATAATAACACTATGCATCCTATTAAAATCTTACATAGCAAAAAACTGGACAGACAGATCAAGACTAACCTGGTCAGAATACAAAAGCATGGCCAAAAAACATATATTGGCTAAGAAGCTTTATATAAAAAGTCAGAAGAACCAAACATATTATCAGAATTACTGCAAAACATTAATTGATATGTTATCATAAATTGCAAGACAATTGCTAATAAAACAAAGGTAGTAAACACATCTCTTAGTTGCGAATAGTAACAGCATTATCTAAGGCAACAATTTTTTGTAAATATTTATATAAGGTTTAGTAGAGTAGACTGATATCTTTGTGTAGGTTGGTGTTATACTTCTAAATTTGCTTTCATTTGTCACTATAATGTGCAAGTGAAATGTTAAAATAATATTACCATGACTAACATATTACATAACCATTTCCTTGTGTTTATCGAATACTGTATTCCTAGATATTTTGAATGTTATTTAGCAAAGTGTGTATTACCTATTGAATAACTTTCTCATGTTAAACATTCTGTCACATTCAACTGTACCACAGTTACATCTTGTTTATTTTATGTGAGAAAACATTCAATAAAAAGTTATTTGCACCATTTGCTTCTTATTTATTTTTTTCAATCAGAAAGTAGAATGTCAAGATTTTTTTTGTGGAGACTGGTATTAGATAAATTGCCAGTAAGAAGAAATTTGCCATATAAAAAGAAAAGTGATAAAATATGTTTACATTGCCAAGAAGAATAAACTACAGAACATATGTTTTTGAAATGTAAATGAGTAAAAAATTTACGGGGAAAACTATGTAAAAAAAATATTTTGAAGATATAAAAGAAATGGATAAAATATATGGATATGGTCAAATATATATATATTATAAGAATAGAAGTAAAGAATATGTTAAAATAATAGATAAAACTTTTTTTATGTTCTATGGGTTATATGGAATGAAATAATAAATTAAATTATGTTTAATGGTAAATGGATTTTAGCAACAATATTAAGTAAAATCAGATAGTAACTATGGATAAAGGAATAGGGTCTAATATGAATGAAAAGTTTAGCATGATTGTAAAAGAAATTCTGAATATGTGTAAACAGATTTGTATATTTTTATATTTGTTCATATCTAAATATTTGTTAATATGTAAATATTTTGTAAATAAGAATTATTTTTGTATATGAATAAAGGACTCCTACTGTTTTCAATAAGTTCCCTGGTAGCCGTTTAAAGCAAGTGGAGCTGCCACACCATGCCACTGGAGTTCAGATCAAGTAAGTGTGGCCATGGGGGAGAGAATGGGAGAGAATATAATTATATTCATTTTTAGTCACTTATGGGGGGATTTATGTTTAAAGAGCAGGAAGGGAGTTTTCAGTTTATGGAGCAGAAGGGGAGTTTAGGGTTATGAATGGGAGAGGAGTTTTAGGTTTAGAGAGTAATCAGGAAATTTAGGTTTAGGTATAGAGAGGGGAAGTGGACCTTTGGATTTAGGGAATGATTAGAGACCATGAATTTATAGGATGTTTTAGATTTAGGTAGCAGTCAGGGAATTTAGGTTTAAGGAGGGGAAGAGATCATTCTCCAACCATAAAACTTCTCTTCCCCTCCTTAAACCTAAATTCCCTGACTGCTACCTAAATCTGGGAATTTTGATCAGGAAAGGGGAGGAGGATGGTAGGCTTAGGGAGTAAGGATCCATGTTAAGGTTAGGTACCAGGTAGAAGTTTTAGGCCCCTGCATGGACTTTGCAGTTTATTAGGGTTGAATGGTGATAGGACTAGGGAATTAATTCAGCAGGGTTAGGCTACTGGGAGTTAGAGCACTTACTGTTTACAGCAAGTGATAACGATCAAGTATGTCATGAGTTAATAGCAAGCAAACACTTATTGTAACCCTATTAGAACATCTATGCAATCTGTGTTGATAGAGTGATATACATTGAATTCCCATAGTAACAAGCAGATATGTTTAAGGAGCAATAACTCCATACTGGAAATGAGAGTTCTAATTTCTGTAATAGAATTTTTTAATGGGTTATATAGTGGTAAAAAACTGATTTTTAGATGCCACCTAAAAGATATTAATAACTAACCAGTGTGCTTCTTGATCTGTTGATCTGTGAGATCATGGTATACATATCCCATGAATGCTGATAGGGTGTGATTTCTCAGACAAAGTACACCAAACCTACTTCACCTGCATGGCCTGTGACTCTCAAATGTCTGCTACTTTTGGTTAGTAACTGTAGCTAAGATTGTTGATTCTTATCCACAATTATATTATGTCTGGATTTTGTTGGAAAAACTGTTTTAAGAAGGGTGTATTTGTTAAGAATGCTAGCTGAGTGAAAACTATTTTCCTCCTTCCTTCTGAATGATTGATTTTTGTTGGAGCCCTGGATTGTTTTAAATGCCATTAGCTAAGTTTAAATATTGCAAAGAAATTGTAAGTAACCCTCTAGGTTTGTTATGCTGTTAATCATGCTGTGGGTTTTAAGGTATTTCACAAGCTTCCTAAAAAGGTTATTGCATGGGTAAAATTTGTTCTGTAGAAAAAAGGTGTGCAGCTGTGAGATGATGATAAATGTCTGTTACAGTAAAGGCATCTTAGTATGAGACATAACCATGACATGGGAGCAGCACGGACATGTTCTTTTCTAATTGCTAAGTAATGAATCATAAATGTGTTGCAGCAGGTTTTGTAAGAAATAAATAAAAATCTTATAAAACAGACTGCAAAATCTTGTCTGTACTACTGTGAAGAGACAGCAGTTATTTTTGTAATGATGTTGTAATATGTTAAGAAAAGAATATGAACAGTAATACAGGCCAATAGGAATCTCAATTCATTAGTTATTTTATTGCTTTATTTAGTATACTTTGTAAAATCAGTAGCTCCGTGTTGGACAATGGTCTTTTACACTTAGGATCTAAGTTGAACAAAAGTTTATGAACAATTACATAATGAAAAGGGAGAAATTTAGGTATAGAAAGTGGTCACATCAAACAGTACCTGTGCACAGCAGGCAATTTATTATACGAGTCCCACCTGCAAGAAGCTAGTGCAAGGTATCTAACCAGAACATGACAGTTATACAAAAGACAGACTATGAAGAAAGAAAACAGTAAAGAACATTACCTGTGATTGACTCATAAAGCCAGGGAATACCTGGACAGAGGAACCCATCAAGGATGCCCTTTGTCAGCATTACTTTTTGCTTTGTATATTGAACCACTGGCCAGGGAGCACCAATAATCACCTTATTTTGGCTATACTATCGGCCCTCTTGTAAGAACACTACTGCTGTAATCAGATGATTTACTATTGTTTTTATCAAATCCATAAGTCAATAAAAAAACTAGTTGTTCAAGTACTCAAGGATTATGGAAAGCTCTCAGGCTAAGAAAAGGCGAGAGCATTTTTTTGTCAATTTCCACCTTAAATTTATTTATTTATTTAACATTTGTTGACCAGGAAAGTCCATCGAGGGCAGAACCTATTTTCAGCAGAGGCCTGGGGAGAAATGCTCCAGACATGTCTTTAATACTATTTCAATGACAAGATTTCCTTTCCTAAGAAAAACTGGGAACATTCACATACTTGGGAATTAATTTAGCTCCTTGTCTAGTAAATATATGCAAAGCCAATTTATGTGAAACTATTGACAAGGTTAAGAATTTGATTTGGATATGGGAGCCAATCCCTCTTGATATTCCTTAAAGAATCCAGGCTGTTAACTGGTTTATCTTACTTTAGTGGTTTATTATGCTCATGGAATCCCTCTTTCCGTCCTGCTGAAGGGCTTCAGAAGATCATCCAGCAAGTTAAGAAATGTGTTTGGAAAAGTACCAAACCTCAAGTCAACTGGGATATCTTGACATTGCCTACAGCAGAGTGGTTTAGGTATTCCAGAGGGTACGTATCACTTCACCTAAACTCATTTCACTGACAAATAGTACAATAAGGCAAATCAAAGGTATATGTCCTTTTCCCCACTGTAGTGCAATCCTGGTGTTAGTATATATAGTAAGGGGGTGTGGGGGGCGTAGTCCCCCACCTAGTTGACTTTTACCAAATAATGTAAAACAAAACCAGACAACATACCCCCCCCCCATATTTGGTTTAGGTGACTTGAGTTTAGGTGAAATGAGTTTTAGGTGAAGTGATACGTACCCATTCCAGAATGGGATCTATATTTAATTGCAGGAACACTAAACTTATTTTATAGGTTTTGCTCTCCAGTACTGGAGAGTATTTGGAAAATGGATATAATGCAACAGTAGTCAAAGGGGGTTATATCATGAGCTGACTAGGGATGGAGGCTGTAAGGCTCTCAGATGTTCAACGATATCAAAGACATTAGTGGAATGTATGAAGTTGGATATGATTCAGTGTAAATCAGAGGACTGGCTTCCAGAGTTGTTCCCAATATTTGGGTAGATTACTGGAAGCTTTGCAAATATGCAGGTTACAAATTTCTTATCTCATACCCAGATAAGATTTTGAGAGTAGTTGTTGGATAGTACCGAGGTGAAAACTAAGGATGAAATAGATCAAGTCAGTGGTTATGTCCCAATAAAGGAGGAAATACATGGGCTGCTATGCTGACAGCTAGCTAGTGTGTAATTCAACACCCATCAACTGTGAGACTTGCATCCTATAATATTTTTGTTGAGTCAGGGCAGGGGGATGGATGCCTTGAGGAAGGGAATACTTAGCTCTGCTTATAGAAGTCTTATATCTACTAAATTGGTTAAAACCGAGGGTATCCGTCGGATCTGGGAAAGAGATGTGTAGATTACCATTGCCCTCACAGTTTGGATTGATTTGCTGAAGTTACCAAACACAGTTTCTAAGTCTAAGAAATTTACTGTTTATGGTTGGCAGTGTCTTGTTACGTATTTGTATAACTCCACCATATCTTTCAACCTCTAAGTGTAAGAAATCTGGACAAAGGTAAAAATAATGGGGGACAAAACCCAGATATAGAGACAATTTTTAAATATTATTTCTATAAATTTGGAAAGTTGTTAGAATAATATGTTTTCAATTATCACGTGTTTTTCTGAAACTGAAATGTATGAAGTTATTTAGTAACTTCAGTCCTCAGTGATTTGCCAGAAAACAACTCATTTTATGAGAATTCACCAAAAGGAAAATATCTGCACATTCTGTGAATATTTGGACAGTTGAGAAGTATGAAACCAGCCAGAATGTCCAGGATTTTCTCAGATATGGACATGTCCCATTCGAGATATCTGAGACTGCAAATAAAGGAATAGATTCATATATTTTGGGATTGTTCTCTTTTAGATAAAATTAACAACACCTGCAAGATGCATGTAACTTTTTGGTTTCCTCTTGGGTGACTCTTACCAAGGTTTTGATGTTAATAGGGTTCTACAAGGGAATTTTCCTCCCTAAGGGTGGGAAAAGGCTACAACAGCTTTATCATATCTGCTGTGACCTCATATGAGCCTGCTTACTTCCCTAACTTCATTTTTCTTAGTGCTGTTCTTGCTTCTTCTGTGTTGGGTTCTTCCTCTTCTTTCATTTTATGCTGTGTCTGAGGCAGTACAGCTTCTGTGGGGTTTTCTTCATTCAGAAGTTCCTGGATGTATTCCTTCCATCTGTCTTTGGTATCCTGTGGACTGGAGAGCAGCTGACATCTCTTGAAAAGGGTGTCTGGCTCTCCTCATCTTCTTTCTGTCTTTGCCATGCAACCTGATACAGTTTTTTTTCTGCCATCTATTAAGTCACATTCCAGAAGCTGGCAGAGTGCCTCTGATGTCTTGTTCTTTGCTACTGTTGCTTTGTTAGCCAACCAGTATTCCTCCTTAGTCTGGTCCACCATTTTTGTCGCCCACTTTTTCCTGCACTCCTTTCTTTTGATGACTTCCTAGACAACTGCATTCCACCACCAGATTTCCACCTTATTTCCATACCTGGCTCAACCACATATCTGTTCCATAGTCCTCACACATGCTGATTTGAAGCACTGCCATACTTCTTCAACTCCACCTATTTCCTCTTCTTCTTGAGATGCTAGACCCTGAATAATTCTTTGAACTGTTGTGCCTTCTCTCTAATCAACTTCCAGGTCTTCAGCCTGGTTTCTGTTGACCTTAGAACCTTCTCTGACCACTGATTGCAGCTGATTGCAGCTGATTGTGGCAACCAGTGGTTTATGCTGTACGCTGACTGTTTCACTCAGAATGGCTTTGCAAATGCTCATTCTACCTCACTGCCTTTTCCTTACAGTGAGGAAGTCTACCTGAGTTACATGTTGACTACTCTTATATGTGATCTTCTCAAAGTCTCTCTTGTTGAACCATACATTGGTCACCATCGATCCATTCACCAGACTGAAGTCTAGAATGGCCTCTCTTTCTTTATTCCTGTTGTCCCACCTATGTGGACCCAGCAGTCATCATATCCTGTTCTGTCTGTCCCGATAGGTGTATACAGATCACTCATTATCAACACTAATTCTATTAGCTGCTGCAACTGTTGTCTGAATACACTCTTTTCCCTATTATCACTGCTCTGCTGTGGGGCAAAGGTTGAGATTATAAATATTGCCCTATGGAATATGCCAAGACAACAAAAGGTAACAAGATTTTTTTGTTTTGTTTTTCATAAAAATTGCATTTCTAAAAATGTTCATGTGGGGAAACATGGCTTATATCCATTAATGAAAATACAAAAAATAGATTTTTTCATAGGAGGACATTTTGTTGATCTAAATGGCAATTCCCATCCCTTTGAAATTATTGTTTTCATTTGTTAAAGAAATGACTGCAGCTTGTTTAAGGAACACATTAATTGTATTACTGCATGTGCAAATTAGATATACTGAACTATTCAGGAATTTCAAATCAAAACATGGAAGGGTATAAATGTCTTATGTGCCCTGAGTGACACCACACCCTACCTCAATAGAAAACAAAGCAAAATGCTAAATTTACAAAACATATAAAGGGATTTAAGAACCTTTTATTAAAGACAATAAATGAAGTATTCTTAAATTAATACCACTAAATATTAGAAGAACGAGGTTTGGGCATGCTATTTTGTGATATGTATGCTGTATTGCATTCTTAAATAAGATTTTCATTCTTAAATACGATCTTCTTGTGAACTATGATGCACATTTTACTGGAGGACAAAATTTGATACTAAAATACCCAGAGGTTTTATAAACAAACAATGGTTATGATAAGGGTATATTTCCTTTCACAAAGCCCTCTAATGTAGTCCTATCTCAGACTTAGTTCTCCCTTTTATATCACCTAGTTGATAATTAGTTCCTGAAGCCCTTCGATGCCTTTTAATTTCTTCACTTCCATTTTTCTTGCCACACACCATGAAGGTTCTTCTGTTGTTTGCTTGTTGAATATGTTGCAGCCTGTGTGATCTAGGCTAGATATACTGCTCTGTAGTTTTTAGTATTAGATGCCGCATAGCGATGTACATCTTGAGATTGTGTTTTACTGAGGTCATGCTGAATTAAAACTCTTTTCTAAACAGTTACTTTTTGGTAAATTGGCATGTGGAGATCAGCGAAAAACTAATTGAAATGTAAGATTAGATAAAGAAATTGCTAAGTATTCTCATTCTAGGCTGTGAAGTCTTGCATTTACCCATATCATGGCAGCGAGTTTAAGAACAGTCTGAAAGTGGAATGAAATAAATGTTACAAGTCTTACCATCTCTTTGATGTGACAGCTATCAGCAACAAATGAATAGTGGAGCCGTCACGCTTAACTGACAAGCTTGACAGCTGCCTTGATCTTCCCAACTATTTAACATACTCACACTTTTATACATGCAGCATAAAAACTCCAGTACTAAAAGATACTCTGCAGTACTACACTCCAGGTAGAGACCTTTGTTCATCTGGTAAGCTCTCAGTTATCACAATAAAGTCTAATAACACAGCAGGCTACTTGACAAACTCCCATTACATAGCCAAACTATCAAACACCATCCCACCATACCTAAAACAGACCATGAAATGTTTCACCTTCATGCCCTTGCTAAAACAGTACATAAACCACACGTGGTCATGCACATGCTCCTCTCATCTGGCTACCTGCATTTTCTTTTGTCAGCTCATGTCACCTGTCCCTTTATAGTATCTGTCCACTTTTGCAAAACAAGCCTTTCTACCACTCCTCTTCAATTTCTTTCCTACCTTAATCCCCACTTACATTTCAGTTTCTTCCTGATCTTCCCGTTTTATCCATCTTCTTCAAATATTCTCCACCATAATTATAACTAAATAAATAAGATGTTGCAGTGCATCTACAAGTGGGCAGAAGTATGCATTCATCCAAAGGGATCTGTCTGAATTCAGGCTGTGTGTTCAGATAAGGAAATCTATATTCCTAATGGCAAAAGAAATTCAGACAGTACTGCTGTAATCTGACTTGCTTAGACGATTTACAAAGTCCTATTACAATGACAATATCACCTCGCCGTCTTCTCCAGATGCTTTAATTCCAGCCTCAGCAGTAAATGGTTTTCCATTTTCATTCAGTGGTTTTCACATCGATTTCTGTCACTGCCTTAATATGTGATATCACTGATACCACTGACATCACCTTGGACTTGACAACAACAAACTATGGAAAAATGCATCTATTTTATTAAGCTTCCTTTATAGTCTCCCAGGGTGCTATAACCACATTCAGTACATACACATTTGAAGACTCATCATCTTTTCTCATTTGCTGGTTAAAATATGGGTCATGTGGTTAGATTCCTCATTGCTTAGTCATGCCTTTTTCACTAGAATCCTAATATTTTGCCTTTTTTCTAATAAAAAGATTCACAAAATGTGTTTTCCTTTCTAGACTGTGTCCATGGATTTCCTTTTTACTCATTGTTCCAGTAATCCAGTCCTTGGGTCCAAAACTCTCTCTGTCAAGAAGTAGTTCTAGAGGCTTGGGGTGCAGATAGTTCCTACCTGTTTTATCTCCCATACCACCATCCTGTTTGAGATGATACCATCAGATCTCCCTGACATGGCCTTATGCATGAATGTAAGATCTCACTTTTCTGTTCCCTACTGAGAAGACCTCCAGATTTTTTAGTCTCTGGTCATGTCATTTCTTCTCTACCCCATATATCTTTGTAGTAGCTCTCCTCTGAACTCTTCTCAATAGTCCAATATCCCTTTCCTGGTACGAGCTCCAGAAATGCACACAGTGTGCGAGATATGGCAGAGGAGAAACATTTCCTGCTTGTTTCTGCAATCTGTCCCCTTGAGAATGTGTAGTTATAACATTAATAGAGTAAGAAAACAGTATCAAACCCTGGTAAATCTGCAACCTGGTTTAGTAAATAAAAGCATAAAAAGGTTAAACACCTATTTTATGTTTTTATTTAAAAAATCAGGTTGCAATTTTACCCGAGTTTGGTACTGTTTTGCTGTTTGAAAGTTCCTTTACTGTGTCTGCACTAGTTGAAGGCTTTTTATCTTAATTTTGATTCATTACATTGTTCCCTCCTACCTCATGTTTTAAGAGTGTAGCCTTGTTTAGTGTACCTTCTATTGGTTCATGGGAAAGCAGCAATGATGTAGTTTCTAGTCCGAACAGGAATACCACAACTTACAAAGAAGCAGCTGCTGTGCATTATTTTCATATTAATTCACAAGCTGGCAATAGCTTTCTTTCTCTTCCTTCATTCTTGCCACTAGCTCAAGGAACTATACAAATTCAGCTGGGCGTTCCATTTTTAGTGTTAACTCAGAATGTCAAACAGATTTTCCAGCTGGTGCTTCATCTACTTAGACTAATAATTTTGGACTTTGACAATTCAAAATAATCATAATGAAGTGGTTTACCCTGAAACTATTTTGAAAGCTCTTAATGTTCCCTAATGCTTTAGCTTTTATACTGACTCCAGTTTTCTACTTTAGAAAAAGATGTAAAGAAAAATCAGAATGCTAAAGTGGGATACTATTTTCTTAGAGATTTCTTAAATAGTAAACAAATTCCCATTTCCTCAAAGAATGGGACCATAGCTCTCAACCTTCCATCACCAAAATGAGGAACACTAGCCCTCATAATGTGGAGCAAATGGGCAAAAAGTGGAACACAAACTAACAGCTTACTAACAACTTAATCTAGGAAGGTCATAGGATGGTTAAAATATGCTGGTTTTACTTACAAAAAAGATCATTTAATGAATTAACATAATTCATTTCCATTTACCATGGATATCGGTTAAAAAATTCCTAACACAGAATGTGTGTCAGATCTTTTCAGTGAGGAGCTTTGAGGAACATGAATTTTTTAAGACCCCAAATGAGGTACGTTCCTTGTAATGAAGTACACTTGAGAGGTATGAATGGGACAACATCAACAAGGAAGCTGGACTTGGTTATATGCATCTTATCATGCCATATAACGAATCACTTATTATGAGCCTGACCACTGCAACTGAGCCTCTACTAGAAGATTATGAAGTAGAATTATTTCATATAGCTTTCCAATATATTGTTTCTAAAGCAAATAAAAAGTAATAAATCATAAAAAACAGAAAAGTTAAAAGATTTCTAAGAGGTAAAGCCAATTGCAAGTCAGGCAATGTTTGCAAGAAGAACATTGCATCTTCTTTACAATCTAAAGAAGCTCTTTCTAATGATGTGATTGGTGAGATGCCTTGTCTATCAGTGTCTCTGTAGAGTCAATCAAACAATCAGGATAATTTCGTTAGAGGACAGTGGGTAGTCTATCAGCCTTCCAAGGAGGCAGAGGTGAAAAAAATGGCCCAAGGATGTTTTGGCAGCAATATACACATTAGCAGAACTTCCAACCATACAGCAGCAGCAGAACATTTGCCTGCAGAACGTTTTATCACAAGAATGTCCACAGGCCAATATTCAACAGGAGGAAATTGTGTTCCAGTGAACTCAACAATCTGGAGGACGTGCACACAATCCAGTTTCTTATTCCCTATCACAGCATGATATCTGTTGACTGCGGATGGGTTTGGGTAATGAGGAGAGGCCTGCTGAGGATGTGCCTGCCCTGAGCCTTAGGATGACCAAGCCTTCTTGGCCCTCCAACATGCCAAGCCTGGCAAACGCTGCATGTCCTGGCCTCTGCCAGAGCTTGAAGGATGATCTGCCCATGCCATCATGGAGCCTCCTTCCTAAAGAAAGACACTCCCATCTTCCCTATCAACTCCATCAGATACTTTAGATACTAATTGAACTTGGGTCAGCTGGCATGTAGCCAGGGGTTTATCCCTCTATGCACTCAGGCTGGCATCAAACTCTAGTGTTCATTCACTGGCATTGCATGTGTTTTATATCAGAAGCTGAAAGAAAGAAAGTTAAGCTATTATACAAGCAGAATTTTCAGTTGCATATTGTGTATATATTTCTATGCATATATATGGATACACACAAAGTAAGATAGATCTTTGTATTTATTTACTTACTTATTTACTTACTTATTTTGTTTACAAGGATAGAGCACTGATCAAAAATTGACCATATGCAATCTCAGCCTATGTTGCATTTTACAACAATTTCAAACACAGAACGATAGTGAATCATAAAAGGAAAGATTTAAAGCAGAGATAACAACATTAAGGAAAACATCTGGCAACACAGTACAATATGCATCATTGGAAACCTATGTCAACATATTACATAAATATGAAAGACTTGGTGAAATATAAAATACTAGTATTATTATATTGATATAAAGTACAAGTATATGTTGTGCAGAATTTTAGTAGTTGTACTACAGTTTAATGTGAAGTATGAAATGAGAGGTGTAGGATACATAGGTAAAAATGTAGAAGATGTTCTTATCTGATATCTAGTAATGTCCATCTGTTTGTATGTCTGCCTCTCTCACTGTCTCTCTCTCTCGCTGTCTCTCTCTAAAGACGTAACCACACAGACACACACACACACGCACACACACATACATACATTTCCCGGTAATTTATATGGCTAGGGAAAAGGTGAGTGGTGTATGTCTAGAGGGTCATAAATGCTTCTGCATTCATTTACTAAGCTACACAGCGTACAATGACAAATCACTAATAAGGCTTAGGTTTTTACATGTTGTTTCATTTTTAGTGCCCTCTGAAGAGTTATTATAAGCAAATGATATAGGTACATTTCCTAAAGCAATTGTGTGGGTAGTGCAGGATTTGATTTAGTTAAGATGGATTTGTTTTCACTTAGCTAAGAATGTTTTTCTTTTTTTGATGGGACAGTGATGATTTCAATGTTTGCACCTACCTATTGTAAAACTGTTCTGCAGAGTTGAATACCTTTGTGAGCAACTCATAGCAGTTGTCCTGGGTAGTGTATTCCAATGTCTGGATCACTGATGCTGTACAGACAAAGCTGTGGATACATTTGATACCCTTAAAGCTTTGTACTCCAGAAGTTAGCACTTCTCTGCAAGAGGCAATGCTAACAATACCAGCTGTTATCCACCATTTTTCCCGGGTTAGATATGCAGTGATTCATTAAATGTTTGGCCATCCTCTGCATGCATTTCAGCTCTAGGTTGTAAAGTCAAGACCACTCTCATGTCTCTGCTTAGGAGGGTAAGATCCCTTGCCAGTTCTCTCTGCCTCTAGGAAACATTACTGATGTGGAGAATTTGATCATTCCTTGCCCTGGCTACCTGTCCAGTAACACATGCTTGTTGTTAAACTAATGCTGCATTTGACACAGATGAAAATCCAATCACCATGTCTATTGGCTGACCTCAAGATGTTGTTAATGAAATGTGAGTCTGTCCATGTCAGTAACATAGCAATGCATGAGAGTATTAAATTACAGAATTCTAACAAAATTCTCTTAAAGGACTGAACTTTAAGCAACATGTTGTCTGTCATGCAGCTCTGTGGACTGCATGTTGTGTATTCATCCTTCTTACTACAACCCAGTAGAACTGTCCTGTCAACAATCTGATCTGCATTTCTAGGTTAAATTTAAAACTAAATAGCACAAAGGGAACTCAACCAGAATATCTGAGGCAGTAGGTTATAAGAGAGTAAATTTAAAACAAGAAGCCAGGTCAAGATAGCCAGCAGACATTAAAAAGTAAGTTTATATAGGTATTCATCCATAGACCTTTATCAGATTATGGTCAGGTCTCTAATCATAACTAATTTGTTATGTGTTCAAGACATGGAGGTCAAGAAATTTGCTTGAGAGGTGAATCTTGGCTTCAGTGTCAGGAGCTCGGTACTACTTAGCTATGGTCAGAGAGAAGTAAGGAGTGAAAGTGTTTTACAACTTTGAAAGCGATTAAACAGCACTGGGACACAGACAGCAACAAGAAACTAAGTTCCCCATCTGACGGACTACTAAAAACTATTAAACATTTCCATATCTTTTTGTATGATTGCTGGTAAAAGGCTGATTGTGTGCTTTCCTGATTGGTAGTTAGCTTAAAACTTGTTATTCATATTTAACCCTCACATTTGTGCACTGCTGCTATTCACTCAGCAGCAGTTAGCAGTGCCCTGTATAGATACAAAAGCCTAGAAGTTCAGTTTTTCCTTAAAAAGCTGTCAGTGAAATCCTTTCAAGTTTTTCTGCTGCTCTAGGAGCAACTCATTTGTGCACTGAGCAGCATTGCCTGATTGAGCTACCTTAGCCTACACAAAGTATAGGTCACTCTTGTAGTCTTGGTGTTACTAGCACAGTCCTGTCAAATTAACCCATTCCTTCTCTAATAAAACATACGGTAAAAGCCTACTATCATAGATGGGCACTTTCCCATCATTTCTCTGGATGGCCTGATAGACATGGGTATCCTGAGGCAATGTAGCAATTGTCACATGTTTACTTGACAACCAGTTAGTCCTGAAACAAACAAATACTTTACATGAGAGATGTAGTTACACTTTGAAATTGGAGACAAGACTCTCACATAAGTACAAATCAAATACTAAACAGGTTGTCAGCACACACAAACTTCCCACACTAAATAAGGACATGACATAAATCCACATATGTGGAGGTACTCATTAGTAACATACCAAAAGATCAGAGGCCTCCAAAACAGAATCCACTTACAGACATAAAATGCAAAAAACAACCACAACACAGGATAACACACACACCAGTGTCTCAACAAATAAGCCAATAAGGTGTAACACCACAAATCCTAATGCATTGGTCATAGGTGACTGCATTGTGAGACACGTGGATGTTCCCCTCACCAGGCTGAATAAGGAGCAGGTTATGGTTAGTTGCCTGACATGTACCAGAATCCATCAAATCACTCAAGCACTCAGGTTATTCAGCCACAAATACCATTAAGACTCCGTCATAGTCCATGTGAGAGTGAGTGATGAGACATACCTCAGTGGACTATATGAAGACAGATATGACTGAGCTTTCAGATTATGTGTCACAGGCAGGTATTATGTGTCACAGGCAGATACCAGCCTAGCCTTAAGTACTATTATACCTTCTCCATGGATGATGCCACAATACAAACAAAAAATAATTGACTTTAACTTTTCTGGTGTCAGTTCAAGTGGATCCAATTTCGATCAGTCTGAGAAGACATAGTCGACAGGCCATGCTGCTTTGCCAGAGATGGTCTGCACCTGTCTCCTCTAGGCTTTCAGATACTGGTAAAGGTGTTAACCACCCTAATGTGCCTTTTTTAGGAAATGTCAAAATAGCCAACCTCTCAACATAACAAAATCCTCTGTAGACAAACTCAAGGTACTGCTGCTTAATGCTAGGAGTCTAAACAAGAAATTGCACTCCCTGGAAGCACTCTTCACTTTGGACGATGCTGATGCCTGTGCAGTCACCAAGACCTGGTTCAGAGGTGTGAAAAACAACTTGGTAATGCAGGGCTATAATGCCTTCCATACATTCAGACCACAAACTGAGCATTAAAGAACCTAAGGAGGTGGTGTAGCCATTTTCATTAAGGATAAGTACACCTTGAGATTGGTCAAACAGTATGACTCTCATGAGCTACTCCATGTCCAATTAACTACAGGCAAAGCCCCCTGCCACATCATAGCTAGCTATAGGTCCCTCACCATGAAACAGGAAAAGAATAACACATACCTAGACTTACTGAAGTCACTTCCCATACAACCTATCACCTTACTGATGGATGATTTTAATTATCGTACCATTGACTGGGAAATATACACAACCACAAACATGCTAGCTCAGAGGTTCTTGGACTTTGTTAATGTAAATGGTCTGGAACAGCTAGTCAGCACACCCACAAGAGCCCCAAATGTCCTGGACATAGTACTCACTAACATGGGAGAGCATTGCACCCCCCCCTCCCAGTGTGATGTCTTCCCTGGAAAGATCGGACCATAAATCAGTCTCGTTTGATGCAAATTATATGAGTAGATACCCCATGAAGCTCAAAAATGCTTAAGAATTTTTCCAAAGACAAATTACCTCCTACTAAGTGATGATATAAGAAGTTATAAAATGCCCCCCTCGAATGCAGATAGCACAGACTCCTATTAGTAGGTGTATACCAATGCCCTGTATAGCCACTTAAGCAGATGTATAGAATTAGCTGTATCTGACTGGATTAAAACCAGGTCTTGCCAAAAAAACAAACCATCTTGGTGGGCCCCTAGTGTAAACAGGCTATACAACAAGAGCAAGAAACCAATGTCCAAGAACAAGAGGGGACTGGCTCTTCAGAGGAAGAAATCCTTCTCTATCTTAAACAAACAAATTAGTGATCTTGTCAAGTCCTCCAAAGCTAATTACAAAGCAAAAGTAGCCTCCCTAGCTAAGGATAATTACAAGGCATTCTTTAACTATGTCCAAAATCTAAAAGGGAATACCCAGCTATGTGCTGAACTGGTTGTGGATGTCACCATCTATACTCATCTGGAGGTAATAGTCAGCCTGCTGGCTGACAGATTTTGAGTAAACTTCTCCCACCTGTCCCCCTCCAGTCATCCCCCAAAGTACATCTGCCACCATTCCTCAGCCTATTATCTCAAGAGAGCAGGTCATCTGGTACTCTCCAAGGCTAAAAATAACACATCAGTGTGACCAGACAACTTTCCAGTTTGGCTTTTAAACAACTTAAAACATCACCTGCTCTTTTCCTTGTGTAACCACAGCCTATGAACTTGCTATGTTCCAGGGGAGGACAGCAACAGTAACCCCTTTGCACAAAGGGGGACCATCAACCAACCCAGGGAATTATAGGCCCATAAGCTTGATTTGCCTCATCTGCAAGGCCATGGAAAGAATAATTATGGACCTTATTAACAAGGATATAGGTAATCTCAAAACTCTGGACCCATCCCAGTTTGGATTTGTTAAAGGTAGATCATGCCTGTTAAACATGGTTGGCTTCTTTGAGAAAGTCACTAAGGTCCTGGATGAGGGAAAGACAGTGCATACTATCTATCTTGACCTAGCCAATACATTTGACACAATGCTTCACTCAGGTATTATAGAGAAATACTCCCAGTTAGGAAATAACACCTACATTACCAGATGGATAGCTGGATGGCTCACTAGCAGGACACATACTGTCAAAGTGGGTGACTTCACCTCTAGCAAAAGATCAGTCACCAGTGGCATACCACAGGTACTGTGCTGGGCCCCTTACTGTTTGCAATTCATTTTTCAGAAGTCCAGACAAACTTGGACAACCTGTGGCTGACCAAGTTCACTGATGATTGCAAATTGAGAACAATCATTCGCCCCCCCCCCCCAATGATTTTAAAATACTGCGGACAGGGTTAAGTCAGATATACGAGTGGTGCCAAAGCCATGCATTAAAGCTTCTTCTTTCGGCTTTTTCCTGGTTAGGGGTCACCACAGCGGATCACCTGTCCGCTCATGATTGGCAGTGGAGTTTTACAGTGTTGAGTTTCCAGCCCAGCGCCCAACTTTCCATGAAAGGCACACACATGCACACACTCACACCTAGGGCCAATTTAGAGTGTCCAATCCACCTACAGCATGTCCTTGGGATGTGGGAGGAAACCGGAGAACCCGGAGGAAACCCACGCGACCACAGGGAGGACATGCAGACTCCACACAGAAGGCACCCCAGCCAAGGATCGAACCGGAGAACCTCTTGCTGTGAGGTAACAATGCTAACCACTGCACCACCATTGCCGCCAAAGCCATGCATTAGAGCTAAATGCAAAAAATGCATTATTATTCCCTTAAGCTGACATCTTTGATAATTATATTATAGACAGCACCCTCCTAAGTGTAGACACACTGTATGTGATCTGGGTTCTCAGATTGATAGCAACCTGAACTTTGACCACCATGTATACACAGTAGTAAGGAAATCCTTCTATGTGGCACATCTCATAAGTAAAGGTATCACATCTAGATCTAAGGTTGTTATAATTCCGTTATACATGGCCCGCATAAGACCAGTAATTGAGTACAATGCTACCTTTAGCATGTACCTCACCAGCCACCTGTAAATACTGGGGAGACCACAGAGGTTTCTCACCAAGAAATTACAAGGTGCACAAAACAAGTCTTACTCAGAAAGACTGAAAGCCCTGTCACTGTATTCTGTATTGTACAGATTGCTAAGAGGTGACCTGTGCCTGGCTTAGAGGGCAGTCTCTAACAGGCACTGATGGAAATGCTACACTTTCATACATCAAACTGCACAAGGGTCATTGCTCCAGGGATCTTAATCTAGCCTCTGATATGGACAGGTCATACTGGAGAGATAGATACATCTTCCAGAGACTGCCACTTCTCTGAAACAAGCTTCCAGCTCACATGAAACAGAGTCCCTCCCTGACTCTCTTCAAATGTAACCTAGATCAATGGATGGGTGACCACAAATTCACTCCTGGGGTGACGCCCATGTCCCTCCTGGACACAAAAAGCCATTATTAACTACCATAGACCCTTACCTCTGCAAACTTTAGTCACCTAACCATCAACAATTGGGGCAACTTGGGATAAATATGGCTAGGCTTGTAAGGGCTTTAGATCCATTAGCCTAGTAAGTTCTATGAACCTATGGGGTTCCTATTACTTTGTTGAATCCTTGAAACTTTGAACCTGAGAACATCGAACTCAGATGAATTTGAACGTAAAAAATTAAAAAAATACAAACCCTAAAACCTACCTAACTGTTGCAAGTAGGGGGGCAAGCCCACCTATACTCCCTATGTGGGGGGCTGCGCCCCCACACCCCCCACTCTTTAAATATACAAACTCTGAAATTGCAATACATTGCAGAAAGGGAAGATTTCCCTTTACTGCACTGTAGTGCGATCTCGTAGTTGGTATATTTAAAGAGCGGGGGGTGTGGGGGGTGCATGGGGGCTTGTCCTCCTGCTTGCAATACTTTATTTTTTGTCTTTTGTTTTTAATTTTTTTTTACAGTTATCAAAGTTCCAACACTTCGAACATAAGGGTTCGGCCTTATGGTGTTCGAAGTTTCAGAACTTCGATAATGTAATAGGAACCCGAACCTATAAACTTATGTCTCAGTGTAAGATTAGAGTATAACACCTCTAAGCTGTGCATAAAAAAATGTTATGTACCTATCTGATGTCAGACAGGTGCGTAGCAAGGTTGCCTTTTTCCTGATTTTGAAATGTAATCTGCACTTTTCATGTACTACAAAATGTTTAAAAACATTGCATGCATGCCTATATATATATTCTAGATAATAAAGGAATGAAAGAGCTCAAACTTCATCTGTTCAGTCTTTCTTTCTCTGTTTCTTTGCTGTGCTCCAAGACGTTTCTTAGTCTCACACACGCACACACACATACACACATATATATATATATATATATATATATATATATATATATATGCAGAAGTGTCATGCAAACCATTAACATATGTTTCTTAGGACTAGTTTAATGGTAGTTGTTTTATTAAGACCAGAAGTCTTAAATGGCCTGTAACAAAACCTGACAATCATACTTACTTATACTTAAGTACACCTCTGAGGTACTGTGCTGTAACAAGAAATGGCATCAATAAGGGTCTCATAAAGTTTAGCATTATTATTAGTAGTAGTAGTAGTAGTAGTAGTATGTGAATTCAAAATGTTTTATATCACCAATTGTTTGTATAAACAAATGAACTGGAGAGGCAAAAAATATAATTTTAACTTTTGTGTACTAATAGCCCAGAGTTTGTGATTTGAATGTAAAAAATGTACAGCTAATGACCATCAAGTGCTGCACATTAGGAGGTATGTCATTCATTGTGTTCCTCAGTACTACAGGTTAAAAAGGGTTAGAGCTACTATGTGATGTTTGAATGAAGTACTATGCCTGAAGGTTTGTGGAAACCTATTACTGTTTTATTGAAGTACATTGATTTCCTTAAGCGGTCTTTTTTTTTTTTTTGTTAAGTTGAACATGTATGTGACAAGTAAAACTTCAAATAACAGGTCTTTGACTATAAAGAAATGGACTTCCTGAAGGTTGCACATCCTTGACACCTAATTATTCTAGCTACACCTTGCACGTTATCTTCCTGGCTCTTGTATCTACCACACTGTTTTATCACTGCAACTTCTTTTTTTCTAAATTCTGATATAAACAACTATCATCTTTACCCACTGTTGCTTCCTGTTATCTTTATAAAAGCATTCTCTGAATGTCTTTTAACCACATAGAGTCTCATTTATCACCTTTCAACAACTAAATTGCTGTAGTTTGAACAAGGAGAGAGAAAATGAACATGCTGAAACGCTAAAAATCAGCTGATAAATCCTTTGTCAACTCAGTAATAAAAACAGAGATGAATCAAAAGTACTAACTTGATTTGCTGACTTGTCACATATTTATATATTTAAAACCACAAAACATTATGTATTTGGTATATAAGAGAAAAGTGCCTCAGTGTTCATCTACTACACAAAATGAAATAGTAGGTTGTATCAAACCATAATTTGAATTCCATACATAAATCATTTTAAACTTTAGTTTGGGAATACTGTTAATCTTTTAACTGGCATACTGTGCAGTTGTGTGGCAATGTAGTTAATTTCCCAGATACACCAGTGCAAATCATACCATAATCATGTGCTTTGGTTTACAAAGAAACAGAGATTCAGATAATGGCAATATTATTCTTGGACACCCTTTTGCTCTGGATGAGAAGTTGTTCTGTCACTGCAGGCATGAATGCATTAGATACCCAAAATGAGGCTGCAATTTTGTCCAGCACTAGATTTGCCACCAGCATTGCTAATGTCTGAGAGCTCACTGATGAGTTCAACCAGATTTAAAAAAAACAGAATAAACTGTAAAGAAAAAAAAATTCAACCAGATTTATCAAAAACAGAATAAACTGTAAAGAAAAAAAATTAAGAAGAAGGAAAAAAACAGAATAAATAATTTCAAAGACTTTAAGATGGTCACAATACAGATCTTTGCAGGAAAGAGGATTACTGGCCTCAAACAAATGCCCTACACTGACCAACTCAAAAAATTCCAGCTTTACTCCGTAGCATATCGCCTACTCCGAGGTGATCTCTGCCTAACATATAAAGCTATGACAAACCCAGAACTGTTGGACATGCTACACCTAAAGAAATCTCAATCCCTCCGAGCTACACACTCTAGGGACCTAAACCTTGTCACCACAATAAACAGGACATGCTGGAGGGATAGATTCCTGTCCCAGAGATTTCCCATACTCTGGAACAGGCTACCCATCTATGTCAAGCAAAGTTCTTCATTAGCACTCTTCAAGAAAAATCTTGATGAGTGGATGGGAAATAGGAAATACACCCCAGGGATTACTTCTGTGTCTCTGCTCGACAGTGGCACAGGAAAATAACTTTCTTGGGTGGCGTAAGCCAGGGAACCTTGTTGGCTAGGCTTACGTAGGCCCTTGGGCCAATAGCCTCGTACCTACCTATGAACCTATGAAAGCTCAAATTTTACAAAAAGAGAAATGTGATAATACCTAACTCATATAAGGTAGCTAGAGTTTTTGGAAAAGGAAGATTATGCAAAGCAGGTTAAGCAGTATTTGTCATGTGGAGTATTATATTACTGCTTAACACAAGACACAAATAAAATTTTGTTAACGGGTTGAGCTATCTTTCTATGGCTAAGGAATAAAGTCCACACAAAGGCACAGATGACCCAGATTCAATTAATGGTCTTATGCTGCAGAGAATGTCTGGGAATGGGTGACAGAATGTGACTGATGCCACCTCGTCTGTCCAAGAGAAGGGGATGCATGCTTCCAGCTGCAGGAGTGACACCTGTAAGATCACAGGTATACACTTCATGTGAATAGGGACATGAGGGTGTGAGTCTGCCAGGAGAGTATAAATCTCTACCTCAGTATAGTGGGTATGTGAAAGCATTCATTTAATTAATTAATTTATTTATTTATTTTATTTTACATTTGTTTACCAGGTTAGTCCGGTTGAGCTGATAGCCTTTTTTCAGCAGAGACCGGGGGAGAAAAGCTACACAAATTTAAAATGGCATTGTATAAGTAAAATGTAATTGTATAAGTAAAAATCACAAAAACAATATTAAAAGAAAAAGATTGACATTTTTAAGTGGGAAACAGTACAGGCATAAGGACTATTTACAGAGTTCAAGTTGACATTACATGTAAGCTATGTGCAGGACTAGTATACAAGTATATCATATAGTATATTAAGTTTGAAAAACAGTCAAGGAAGTTGCCTTTAGTAAGGAGCATAGAGGCAGCATATAAGAATAGACTATTTTTAGGATAGGGCAACAGAAAAAATTAGATAATTAAGATGTCTAAGAAAGCTAATGCAGAACAGAAATAAAACCAGTGAAAGGTAGATAGTATGCTATAATAGGAGAAGGAGGCAGATTATGAAGAATGAGTACAGTGGCAAGACCAGTGTCTTTTTAGGTAATATTTGGTGGCTGATTTAAATTCATTGGGTTGTTTAAGTGATCTGATTTCCAATGGATGTTTGTTCCAAGAGATGGTAGTTTGGTAGCTATAGAGGTTTTGACCAATTTTGTTCTTAGGTTTATAGATTTGTAGTAATATTTGGTCTGAGATTTAGAGAGTTCTAGAAGGAGTGTAGAAGGAGATTAGAGGAGACAGGTTGGGACAAAAATTTGGTTGGTACAAGACAGAGTGGACAATTTGAAGCTGAGAGAGGAGAAGCTGGTGGGGTAATTCAAGCTAGTTTAAGTGTTTTAAAAAGAGGCAGTGATGAGATCGATAGCTTTGATTTGCAGAAAATCTGGCCACTTTGTTATAGGTAATCTCTAGCTTAATTAGGAGAGAGGATTAGAGGTTGGAGAGGATTTGAGAGCTGTACAGAAGGCTTGGTAGGACATAGGCATGAGAGAGAGACTTTAGCTTTGTTTGATAGGAACTTTTTATTTCAATATAACAGGCCAAGTTTTTGTTGGGTTTTCTTAATACAGTTATTAACATGCAAATCGAATTTCAGTTGGTCATCTGTCAGGACTCCTAGAGGTTTAGTGTTAGGCTCATAATAGGTATTTTATTTAGAGAGTGGATAGCAAAAGTGGATTTAAGGTTATGCATGTTTTTGGGGAAAAAAAGTAAGAGTTTAGTTTTTTTAGGATTCAGAATTAGCTGATTTTTAGATAGCCAGGACTCAACAGAGTTGAAGGATTTCTGGGTAATAGAATTTAAGTTGAAGAGTGTCAGCAATCGTGATGACTGTAGAGTCATCAATATGTTGGATGAGGGTTGACTGAGGGCAAGAGGTGTAGAGTTGATTAGTAAAAATGCTGAAGAGTAGAGGACCTAGTATATGTGCTTGGGGAACACCCATTTTGATAGGGAGAGGAGGAGAGAGACCAGAGATCCATTTTACTGATTGAAGTTGGTCTGTGATGTAGGTATTAAACCAGGCAATGGTAGAGGTGGAGAAATTAAGGTTAGTGAGTTTGTCCAGAAGAAAAGGGTGAGAGACTTTAGCAAATGGTTTAGATAGCTCTAGGAATATGCATAATAGTAGTTTATTGTTGTCCCTGGCCAGAGAAATAGTGTTGATAAAGGAAGGAGGGCTGTAATGGTGCTATGCTTTGGGCGAAAGCCATGTTGTGTGGGGCTGAGCAAAGTTTCTTGTAACAGATGTTCCATGACTTGCTTATGCACACATTTTTCTAAGATTTTTGTGAGAGGTGACAGGATGGCTATGGGTCTGAAATTGGTGATGTATATGGAGTTACTTCCTTTGTGTATAGGTAGGGTATAAAATTCTTTCCAGATGGAGGGGACTTTAGACTCAGAGATTGACCAGTTTGTCAGTATAGAGACAGGGAGGGCTAGAGAGTCTTCTGAAGTCTGAAGGAAGTAAAGAGGTACATTATTGGTAGATGGAGAACAGGGTTTTAGTTTGCAAAGAAGAGATTTTATATAGCTGGTTGGTATTGGTTTAAGGGAAAAATTGTTAGTAGAATTCTGAGTTGAAGGGGGGATCAGGTGGCTTTTTATTGTCAGAGTTTCATTTAATTTATTTATTATTCATTTATTTATTCTTTGTTGACTGGGTTGGCCCCACTAGGCTAGTAGCCTGTTTTCAGAGGAGACCTGAGGTGATCTGCACCCATGAAAGAGTCCAGCATAGCAAATATTCTGCTATGCCTGTCAGACAACAGAAGGATTAGAAGAAGAAGAAGAAGATATAATCTCCCAACTCCCCACTGAATGATGCCATATGATCTCTGACCATTACCTCCTGTGCCATTTGTCCTCGGGAAGATAGATGGGCCAATGATGGATGGGACTGAATGCTTGCAAGTAGATGGGATGCCAGAAAGAACATTAAGAAGGTTTTGTTTTCAGGTTTGTTGAACGGGCAATAAATGAAAGGGAGATTTCTAAAGAACAGCTGGAATACCTTTAAATAGTAAATATGTGGAGCCAGTTAAGTATTTTCTAATTAAATTTTAAAAAGAAATATAAGTTGTCAGTTAGGCCTATTATTACAGTTAGAAATTTGGTAGGGTACTTTCTTTCATACTAAACTCCTTTTTGTCAAACGTTGTTCAAATATTTATTACAAAAGGCTTAAGTAATGGTGTGGCAACGTGGTTTAAATGGATTACTTTAGTTGTTATGACTGCTCAAGAAGTATTAAAATGAAAGCATATGGGACAGATATGATGGAAACTCTTGTCTAAAAATAAAAAAAAATACTTGTTAAAGAAGGAACAAAATAAATCTTGCCTAAATTTTACAACCAAGTTTCATAAGCAGAAAGATTGATGTAGCACGTGATAAAAATGTGGGGTTCTTAAAGATGATAAAACTCACTTCTGTCAACACCTTATTTGACTCTATGAGGCCAGTAGATTTCCAACCACTCCTGCACATGGTAAGTGGGGATCTTACCCTTTTTCGACAGCCCTTAGCAAAGTGTATAGTCATCTTTTGACACTGTTCTTTTGGGAAACTACATGCACTGAATACTGAACACAGAACTGCATCATTCAGTCAGTAGCAATTTGACTACCAGTCCTGCGATTAAACTACATTTGGAAAGCTGTATTGCAAAACAATGTGCTGTCAGACTGACATGCACAGTACCAGAGAACCTATATGAAGCAGTACCACAGCTGTCCATTTTGAAAAAAAAACGACTGAGAAATTCAGGTTTGGGGTTACTGAGGAAGTTACAAAAGACACTCAATGTAAATTATTGCAAGGGTAATAGTACTGGATTTTCACACTTCCAAATATATATGAAAACAACCTTTATGAGAAACAGACTGTGGTGTTATTTATTATACATAAGCAAGGCAGATGTGGATTCCTTAGTATCTGTGTGAATGAAAATCAATGTTATTCCTTCAAGCAATGACACCCTTGGTAGTTTTCTTTAGGAGTTGTCTTGTTTGTGGTACTATTTTACTGATTTGCTTGGATCTGTTTGACAGTGTTCTTACTGGTGTGTTTGACTATGCCCACTGTATATAAAATAGTGAATGCTACTCATTGGTGAATGTTACTCATTGGTGAATGTTACTCATTGCTCCACCCTTGAAGTGTTCAGTGAGCCGAAGGCACTAGGTGGACCCTGTTACTCTTCTTAGTGGTATTTCAAAATATCATTTGTAGTGGTGATATCAGCATACCAGTGGCTGAGGGTTCAAAAACTCAATTATGCAAATAAGAACTTCTTGGCCCTGCCTGTTTGACATATTGCTTCATATGTACTGAATAAGTTATGTATCCTAGAAAATATGTTGTACACATTATACAGTGTAACTCTTCTCATCCTGATAAGCATAGTTTTATAACACTCCCATATATTCTTGAAATTTTGCCCAATTTTGACTGTGAAATGACATTAGACAGACCATGGAGAAAGCTTCTCTTGCCTCCCTGAGCTGTCTATCATGTGCCTTCTGGCTGTATACCCTTTTTCTAACACATTTTTTTAAAAGTAAGCTACCGTTTTGGATTCTGATGAATTACCAGCTTTACTTAAAGGTATTCACTATAACCGCTTTTTGCTTCCTTTAGGGCATACATATTAGATTCATTCAGTCTCTCACTCACTCTATTATCTCAGTTAATATGGCTTCTGATACAGAATAAGCACCTTTCACACTTCTTTCTCCCTGACCTGCTTCTTTATCTTTATCAAACTAGGTGTCCAGAAATATAAATAGCAATTCAGATGGAGTTAAGTAACTAGATGTACAGTAGCATACCAACTAATTTTTAATTCCCAGGTTCTTTCTACATCTGTTATTGCTTTATTGTTGTCATTTCTATGTGATTTTTCCATGCTGTACTGTGCATTTTCATCCTGGAAGTATTTTTTTTAGTTAACCAGGATCATTACCTGGCCCTTTTTTATTAATAAATGTAAGCTGCTGTTGGTTTAGACTTCTCTGCCCTCTCCTGAGATGCAGGATATTAAAATGCAGAAACATTCTATAAACACAATATTAAAATTCAGATAGTTATTATCTTTGAAAACAGGATGCTGCTTGCATCTGTGACTAACACATTGCCTCCCAGTCACTGAACAACTGTAGAGTGTGGTTTCATTACCGTTGCATGACCCTTTGATGTGTTGTTATTACTTATTGGTCATTTTCAACTTCTTTCGCCAGATCTCAAAACATATCCTCCCTACTACCCCACCTGTGGTCAATGTGTTGAGTTTAGGCAACTGCCTCCTCAGTGACTGGCCTCAGTCAGAAACCATGCTACCAGTTCATGCCATGTTTGCAGACTGGTGAGCAGTGCTGTATAGGAGATCTGTTGCTACCTACTTTGTGGTTTGGTTTTCATTCCCACGTGTTGTGACTGTTCTGTGGAGACTATATAATTAAATATCTTCATCTGCAGCAGCAATAAACAAGAGTTTGAAAGGTATCTGCTCAGGTGACCACAAAAGTCACTGTAATAGGTGCTTGTACATTATGTTATTTGCATGATTCTGGAGAGCTAAGGAGTGTGTGCAGGGTGGTCATACATGTAAATAAATATGGCAGCATGGCACTTATCTTACTCTTATCTCATCAGTCTAGAAGGCATTACTATTAGTCGTAGGCACACAGATACATATTAATGCCATCAGTAAATGTGTGTGTTCACCGAGAGATGTGAAAAACGACTTTGTCATGATTAAAACCTTCACTTTAATAGTACCTTTTGAAGTAAAACCTCTCTTTACAATCATTTGTTGCCATATCCTATATGATACATCTTTTCACAGAAAACAGCTTCAAGAAAAAAAATGTTATAATTCTATTGTACAGGACGTGATGGTTTTAAATAAATAAAAAACATAGGCCCTATTTGAATGTAAGGAAAAATAGGGTAAACAACATCATGATATACTCCACCTTAAGTAAAAGCATGCATTTTAGTTATTGCAGTGGTCAGCCTGCAATACATTGTCTTTGCAGATCACGTTCAAAATGAGTTCACTGCACAAAAAATGTTTGTCTGTGACCTGGCATGTTTTTAGGAACAGAATGTAGTGGGTTAGCGGGGAGACTGCAGTTTTATTATTTATTTATTTAATTATTTATTTGCATTTGTTTACCAGGAAAGTACATCTGGGTATTACAAACAGGATTATGATCTGATTATAACTGTCTTATTATGTGTTCAATACATGGTTGCCAAGAAATTTACCTTAAGAGTGAAGCTCTTGGAGATTTATCTGCTATATGTATTATTAGTTATACCAAACTAAAATAAAAAATGCAATGTCTTGTGCTGGCTTTGAAAGGTGGTAAAGTAGTGGAGACATGGTTGATGTCTATGTATTTCCTGGCTAAGGGAAGCAGTTTAATTAAAAAATAAGTGCTGTACGTTAGCAGACAGCAATCAGAAATGTTAGTTGAAATGAAGCTGCTTAATGTCCTGCTGCTGTTTACTGGACAGTGCTGTAAGCTTTTAGTGGTGGACATGATGTTAACACTGCATAGGGGTGCTTTTACAATCATTAAACACCCTTCTAACTGTTATTAAGGTTAGGTCCCATGCTGGAGTAGTGCCGAACTAGAATATAATTTAACAAATATTGGAGCGTAATCACAGCGCTCCATGTACAACAACCCCTTTTCAGTCCTGGTGATGAGAAAAGTTCCAGTAGTAATTTATAATATATATATATATATATATATATATATATATATATATATATATATATATATATATATATATAAATAAACAAACAGTGTAGTCAAACTAAAAGCATAATAAATGAATCCTTGGTATGACTTAATGTGTTATGATGTGCTTATGGTAGCAGAAATAACAGTATGATATATTGGCACAACTTAACAGATTATATGAAACAGTAAAATAATATGATACATTATTTGAAATATTAACAAATTAAATGAAACAGGGTGAGACAATGCAGTAGTAGTATTAGATGATCTGAATGGAATCTAGTCATGAAGAACAGTAATGATCAGTGTTAATTGAGAAGGAGTTTAGCAAACTAGTCGGTTGAAGAAGATATGATACTGGGAATCTGTTTGTTTAACACTATAATAGAGGGTAGCATCAATATTCAGTGGCAAAATAAAAATTTAGATAAGTAAGATTAGCAACAAAAAGTATTTGCAGAAGCACCAAAGCCCAATAAACTTCTTCTCTGGACTGGAATAAAATACCTCTCCGTTTGAATCAAATGTTCCTTTATTGTTAACCAACAATTGGAAAATGCACGACAAGTTAGTCACTCCGTAGTAGAGAAATCCAAAAAGACAACGAAAAATATAATAAATCAAGCGCTTTCACCCATTACTATGACGGGCTTTTTCAAGATGGAAATTAAGTAAGTAAGTAAGATTAGGAAAATAGCTGTATAAACTATGTATGCTGTGTACATGGGTTATGATCACTCAACTTGACATGCTTAATGAGGGACTGGGTCCCTGCAGGGTTAAAGAGGTATGATACGTAGCTGAAGTCTGCTATAGGTTAACCAGAAGATGAACAGGAACAGATTTATGATTCAGATCATTTTAGTTCGGCTTTGAAGGTGTGAAGGTTACTATTAAGTCTCATTGACTAGAGAATGGAATTCCAGATTTTAGCAATGAAGTTGGAATGACGTCCTCTCCTGGTGTTACTATATACAGTGGGGTTGATTTCCTATTATGGGGGTCAGAATAGTCTCCCAGGAGCTAGGGGTTGTTCCTTTCATGTATTTATTAATTGATTTAATTTTTCTTACTGGTGTAGAGCACTGATCAAATACGACCATTTGCAGGCTCAGCCCAGATTCCATACGCAGTAACAAAAGTAAAATAAGATTAAATTTATACAGTAATTTAGCAGGTGAATCCCCACAAAGAGAACCCTATTCCTTCACAGATTTTTTTGTTTAAAAACATTCTTTGTGTGCAACCACCCCCTGTTTATCTGAACTAGTCCTTTAGTAAGGAAAAAAACACAAACTCTGGAATCCATTAACAATTGTGTAGGCTTCAGGTTAAGCCTGCACGATTTAAGCATGTTAGTGTGATGTGCAGCAGCGTTAATCGAATGTGCATGCTGCTCATCACGGCTTCACATTCGCAAGCATCTTTTTGTGGCCAGCAATAGCATTTGGAAAGGTGCTTGCAAGCACAAGCACAGAATGTAAACAAACCGACTTGCCAGTAGGCAAAACTAAGATACTAGCAAGCATTGTAGCCCTGAAATATTAAGGGCAAGTACAATGAAGGAATTCTGAAGGAGGAGAAGTGAAATGGGGTGAACTACACACAAATAATAATGGTTTATACTGCATAATTAATTAATAAGGAAGGGGAAATGGGTAAAGTATACTCCTGTACTGCAGGCAAATGTGCTGAAGTGTCAAAGAAACATTTCTAACAGAAATCCTGCAATATTTATGTAGTGATAGTTGATGTTGATGACAATACCTGAGTTATGCATATGAATAAAAATGGACTCGTTAACAAAGGCTGTGATAGAGATATAACGCTGCAGTGTAACAAAGGGGAGTTACAATGTGATATACTTATTAACAAAATGCTGAGCTGAGATAACAGTTAGCAAGGACTAAAGATATATTATGGGATGAATGCATAGACTGCAGTTATTGCATACGAGATGTATATACAAAGAATTCATGAATGCAAGCTGACACCATTGCTGTATGCACCACCTCGACACTTATACACAGGAACAAATGAACCTTACATCTGATGTGTCATACACATCAGAAATGGATGTGAAAATGTTTCTTGCACCTTTCACAGGGCATGTTTGTATCCAGTGACAGCAGTACTAGAGAGACAATATATTTACCTTTGTTCTTTAGCTGTAACACATTATTAACAAGCCCTGGTGATGTTTGTACTTCAAAAATTCGATAATGCCATTAGAAACCAGTCATTCTCAGGCTTTTAATGTTTACTAAACTCTAACCTGTCATTCTGGTACATACTTTTTGATACATCTTATAAAAGAGATAGATTTGGGACGTTTATCTCCATAATTGGTATCAAAAGGATTGAGACTTGCTTGTGGTCTGGATCATTGACTTCATAAATTAGGAGCCACTCACAAAAGCCAGCCAAGTGATGAAGTCAATGGTGAGGGCACAGTCTGTTTGTAGATCTTGCAAGGCTTCCCAGACAAATATATGGTCTTGTCACCCTAATACATATGTTTCTTTCTTTTGGAAAATTGCATTTTTTTGTGCCTCTGCAGGTAATCATTTTGGATCTCATATGTATCAGCTTGTGCACAATGACGATCAAGCTAGGTAACTGCATTTGAGCTAAAAAAGCACACAAATGAAATGTGGGTATTATTTCTTCAGTGTGCGCTTTAGGTGTGAAACACAGCAGTAAGACTTTGCCATGTGGATTGCTCAGTGTATGTACAGATGTTCCACAGTGGCTCCATCAACTGCTGTTTCCTGGGCATGATTTCTATGATGGTTGATTGCAGATATAACTAGAACATTGTCACACACAAATATGACTTGGTTGCAGTGAGGCTGTTGTCAGTCACTGTCATTCTTATGTAAATTTGCTTTATGTAGTATACAATATTGTGGCGGTACATAAAGTGTGAAAACAGTGAGTGATAGTACTTGGGTCTTGAACCCATGACAAAAAACCCCGCAAACTTCTTTATTCTGTGTATTGGCTATTAATGCCACAGGAGAACTAACATTCCCAGTGTGTAAGATTAGGTATACAATTTAAAACTGACTGAGGATAGACCTAATTCTGACAACCCTGTAACTATAACACATTGAGGTGGCTTTTATTGGATTAGTAATTTGAGGTCTCTCTCTCTCTCTCTCTCTATATATATATATATATATATATATATATATATATATATGTGGAAAAATTTGCATTGCAATTGTATTGATTTTTGAAATATCTGTAATGTTAACTGACCTGTTCCAAAGCCAGGCATATTTGCATGACAGATGGCAAAGTCTTACATATATACATACATACATACATACATACAGTTCAGAAGTAGGCAATAATGCCCTTCTAGCCAGCCAATCTACCAAAAAAAGTTCTCATACCTAAAACAGCCTTAAACATAAGATAAACAATGGAAATAAAGGAATTATATTTATTTGAACTTGGGGGAAACATAATTTCATATGAAAATATGCTCTGGGTATGCCAACACAGTGGGATGCATTCTGCATGAGGGATGTACTGAGGGTATGCTCATGAACTGGGATTCATTTCATATGAGAAGTGCACTGACAGTATGCCCACACAATGAGATTCATTCTGTACAAGGACTGTACTGAGGGGGTGTCCACAAAGAGGGATTCATTGCATTTGAGAAATATATTGAAGGTACACCCATGCATTGGGATTCATTCCATATGAGGAATGCACTGAGGATATGCCCACACACTGGGATTCATTCTGTATGAGAACTGCACCAAGGGTATGCCTACACAGTGGGATTCACTCCATATGAGAAATGCACTGACAGTATGCCCACACACTAGGATTAATTTCATACGAGAAATGAACAGAGAGATGCCCACACAATACTGAAGGATGTCCACACAGTGGGCTTCATTTTGTATGAGGACTATATTTAGGGTATGCCCTCACAGTGGGATTAATTCTGTATGAGGGATGTACTGGGGGTATGCCCTTACAGTGGGATTCAGTTCATACAAGGAATGCACTAAGGATATGACAACATGGGATTTAATCCAGACAAGGAGTGTACTGAGGATATAATTACACAGTGGGATTTATTCCGGACAAGGAATGTACTGTGGGTATGTCCACAAAGAAGGATTTATTCTGGAGAAGAAATGTACTGAGGGTATGATTACACAGTGGGATTTATTCCGGACAAGGAATTCACTGTGGGATGTCCACACAGTGGGCTTCATTTTGTATGAGAACTATACTGAGAGTATGCCCTCGCATTGGGATTCATTCTGCAAGAGGACTGCACTGAGGGGGTGCCTACAAAGTGGGATTCATTCTATTTGAGAAATGTATTAAAGGTATGCACACACACTGGGATTCATTCCATATGAGGAATGCACTCAGGGATGCCCACACAGCGGGCTTCATTATGTATGAAGGCTATACTGAGGGTATGCCATCACAGTGGGTTTCAGTCCATACAAGGAATGTACTAAGCATATGACCACATGGGGGACTTTATTCCAGACAAGGAGTGTACTGAGGATTTGACGACACAGTGGGATTTATTCCAGACAAGGAATGCACTGAAGGTATGTCCATACAGAGGGATTTATTCCAAAGAAGGAATGTACTGAGGGTATGTCCACGCAGAGAGACTTATTCCATAGAAGGAATGTACTGAGGGTATGTCCACACAGCGCATTTATTCCAGAGAATGTACTGAGGATATGTCCAAACAGAGGGAGTTATTCCAGAGAAGGAATGTACTGAGGGTATGTCCACACAGAGGGATTTATTCCAGAGAAGGAATGTTCTGAGGGTATGTGCACACAGAGGGATTTATTCCAGAGAAGGAATGTACTGAAGTAAAGTCCACACAGAGGCATTTATTCTGGAGAATGAATATACTGAGGGTATGTACACACAGAGGGATTTATTCCAGAGAAGGAATGTACTGAGGGTATATCCACACAGGGATTTATTTCAGAGAAGGAATGTACCGAGGGTAAGTCCACACAGAGAGATTTATTCTGGAGAATGAATATACTGAAGGTATGTACACACAGAGGGATTTATTCTGGACAAGGAATGTACTGAGGGTATGTCCACACAGAGGAATGCAGAAGTAATGTACTGAGGGAATGTTCACACAGAGGGATTTATTTCAGAGAACGGATGCACTGAGGGTATGTCCACAGAGAGGGATTTATTCCAGAGAAGGAATGTACTGAGGGCATGTCCACACAGAGGGATTTATTCCAAAAAAGGAATGTACTGAGGGTATGTCCACACAAAGAGACTTATTCCATAGAAGGAATGTACAGAGGGTATGTCCACACAGAGGCATTTATTTCGGAGAAGGGATGCACTGATGGTATTTCAACAGAGAGGGACTTAGTCCAGAGAAAGAATGTACTGAGGGTATGTCCACACAGAGGGATTTATTCCGGAGAAGGAATGTACTGAGGGTATGTCGACAAAGAGGAATTTATTCCGGAGAAAGAATGTACTGAGGGTATGCCCACAGAGAGGGATTTATTCCAGAGAAGGAATGTACTCAGGACACGTGCACACACAGGGATTTATTCCGGAGAAGGAATGCACTGAGGGTATGTCAACACAGAGGGCTTTATTCCAGAGAAGGAATGTACTGAGGGTATGTGCACACAGAGGGAATTATTCCAGGGAAGGAATGTACTGAAAGTAAGTCCACATGGAGGGATTTATTCTGGAGAACGAATATACTGAGGGTATGTACACAAAGATGGATTTATTCTGGATAAGGAATGTAATGAGGATATGTCCACAGAAAGGAATTTATTCCAGAGAAGGAATGTACTAAGGGGATGTCCACACACAGGAATTTATTCCGGAGAAGGAATGTACTTGAGGGTATGTCCAAACAGAGGAATTTGTTCCAGAGAAGGAATGTGCTGAGGGTATGTCCTCAGAGAGAGACTTATTCCAGAGAAGGAATGTACTGAGGGCATGTCCACATAGAGGGATTTATTCCAAAAAAGGACTGTACTAAGTGTATGTCCATGCAAAGAGACCTATTCCATCGAAGGAATGTACTGAGAGTATATCCACATAAAGGCATTTATTCCAGAGAAGGAATGTACTGTGGGTATGTCCACACAGAGGGATTTATTCCAGAAAACAAATGTACTGAGGGTATGTCCACACAGAGGAATTTATTCCAGAGAAAGAATGTACTGATGGTATGTTGACAGAGAAGGATTTATTCCAGAGAAGGAATGTACTGAGGGTATGTGCACACAGAGAAATTTATTCCAGTGAAGGAATGTACTGAAGGTAAGTCCACATGGAGGGATTTATTCTGGAAAAAAAAATATACTGAGGGTATGTGCACAAAGGTGGATTTATCCTGGATAAGGAATGTAATGAGCGTATGTCCATACAGAGTGATGTATTCCATAGAACTAATGTACTGAGAGTATGTTCACACAAAGTAATTTATTCCAGAGAAGGGTTGCACTGAGGGTATGTCCACAAGGAGGGATTTATTCCAGAAAGAATGTACTGAGGATATGTCCACACACAGGTATTTATTCCAGAGAAGGAATGTACTGAGGGTATGTCCAAACAGAGAGATTTGTACCAGAGAAGGAATGTACTGAGGGTATGTCCACACAGAGGGATTTATTTCAGAGGAAGAATGTCCTGAGGGTATGTCCACACAGAGGGATTTATTCCAGAGAAGGAATGTACTGAGGGTATGTCCAAACAGAGGGATTTGTTCCAGAGAAGGAATGTACTGAGGGTATGTCCACACAGAGGAATTTTTTTCTGGAGAAAGAATGTACTGAGGGTATGTCCACACAGAGGGATTTATTCCAGAGAAGGAATGTACTGAGGGTATGTCCACACAGAAGGATTTATTCCAGAGAAGGAATGTACTGAGGGTGTGTCCTCACAGAGACACAAAGAGCAATTTATTCTGGAGAAGGAATGTACTGAGGGTATGTCCACAGAAAGGTATTTATCAAAAGAAGGAATGTTCTGAAAGCATGTCTATACAGAGGGATTTATTCCAGAGTAGGAATGTACTAAGGACATGTCCACAGAGAGGGATTTATTCTGTAGAAGGAATGTACTGAGAATATGTCCACAGAAAGAGATTTATCGAGAGAAGGAATGCACTGAGGGTATGTCCACAAAGAAGGATTTATTCCAGAGAAGGAATGCACTGAGGGTGTGTCCTCACAGAGACACAAATAGCAATTTATTCTGGAGAAGGAATGTACTGAGGGTATGTCCACAGAAAGATATTTATCAAAAGAAGGAATGTTCTGAAAGCATGTCTATACAGAGGGATTTATTCCAGAGTAGGAATGTACTAAGGACATGTCCACAGAGAGGGATTTATTCTGGAGAAGGAATGTACTGAGGATATGTTCACACAGAGGGATTTATTCCACAGAAGGAATGTACTAAGGATATGTCCACAGAGAGGGATTTATTCTGGAGAAGGAATGTACTGAGGGAATGTCAACCAGAGGGATTTATTCCATAGAAGGAATGTACTGAGGGTATGTCTTCACAGAGAGATTTATTCCGGAGAAGGAATATACTGAGGGCATGACTATGCAGGGGGATTTATTGTGAAGAAGGAATCTACTGAGGTCACATCCACAAAGAGGGAGTTATTGCAAAGATGGAATTTACTGAGGGCACATCCACACAGAGGGATTTATTCTGGGGAAGGAATGTACTGAGGATATGTCCATACAGAGGGATTTATTCCAGAGAAGAAATGTACTGTGGATATGATCACAGAGAGGGATTTGTTTGGAGAAGGAATATACTGAGGGTATGTCCACACAGAGGGATTTTTTTCTGGAGAAGGAATGTACTGAGATTATATCCACACAGAGGGATTTATTCCAGAGAAGTAATGTACCCAAGTTTGTACATACAGAGGGATTTATTCCAGATAATGAAAGTACTAAGGGTATGTCCACACAGAGGGATTTATTCTGGAGAACGAATGTACTGAAAGTATGTCCACACAGAGTGAATTTTATTCCATAGAAGGAATGTACTGAGGGTATGCCCTCATGGAGAGATTTATTCCAGAGAAGGAATGTCAACAGAGAGAGATTTATTGTGGAGAAGGAATGTACTGAGTGCACATCCACACAGGGGGATTTATTGCAGAGGTGGAATGTACTGAGGGCACATCCACACAGAGGGGATTATTCTGGAGAAGGACTGCACTGAGGATATGTCCACTCAGAGGTATTTATTCTGGAGAAGGAATGTATAGTGGATAAGTCCACACAGAAGGATTTATTCTGGAGAAGGAATGTACTGAGGATATGTCCACACAGAGGGATTTATTCCAGAGAAGGAATGTACTGAGGGTATGTCCAAACAGAGAGATTTGTATCAGAGAAGGAATGTACTGAGGGTATGTCCACACAGAGGGATTTATTCCAGAGAAAGAATGTACTGAGGGTATGTCCACACAGAAGGATTTATTCCAGAGAAGGAATGTACTGAGTGTATGCCCAAACAGAGAGATTTGTTCCGGAGAAGGAATGTACTGAGGGTATGTCCAGACCGAGAGATTTATTCTGGAAAAAGAATGTCCTGAGGGTATGTCCACACAGAGGGATTTATTCCAGAGAAGGAATGTACTGAGGGTATGTCCGCAAAGAAGGATTTATTCTGGAGAAGGAATGTACTGAGGGTGTGTCCTCACAGAGACACGAAGAGCAATTTATTCTGGAGAAGGAATGTACTTAGGGTATGTCCACAGAAAGGGATTTATCAAAAGAAGGAATGTTCTGAAAGCATGTCTATACAGAGGGATTTATTCCAGAGTAGGAATGTACTAAGGACATGTCCACAGAGAGGGATTTATTCTGTAGAAGGAATATACTGAGAATATGTCCACAGAAAGAGATTTATCGAGAGAAGGAATGTACTGAGGACACATCCACAGAGAAGGTTTTATTCTGGAGAAGGAATGTACTGAGGATATGTCCACACAGAGGGATTTATTCCAGAGAAGGAATGTACTGAGGGTGTGTCCTCACAGAGGGATTTATTCCAGAAGAGGGGTGTACTAAGGGTATGTCCACACAGAGGGATTTATTCTGGAGAAGGAATGCACTGAAGGAATGTCAACCAGAGGGATTTATTCTGTAGAAGAAATGTACTGAGGGTATGTCTTCACAGAGAGATTTATTCTGGAGAAGGAATATACTGAGAGCATGACTATGCAGGGGGATTTATTGTGAAGAAGGAATCTACTGAGGTCACATCCACAAAGAGGGAGTTATTGCAAAGATGGAATGTACTGAGGGCACATCCACACAGAGGGATTTATTCTGGGGAAGGAATGTATTGAGGATATGTCGACACAGAGGGATTTATTCTAGAGAAGAAATGTACTGTGGATATGACCACAGAAAGGGATTTGTTTGGAGAAGGAATATACTGAGGGTATGTCCACACAGAGGGACTTTTTCTGGGGAAGGAATGTACTGAGATTATATCCACACAGAGGGCTATATTCCAGAGAAGAAATGTACCCAAGTTTGTACATACAGAGGGATTTATTCCAGAAAATGAAAGTACTAAGGGTATGTCCACACAGAGGGATTTATTCTGGAGAACGAATGTACTGAAAGTATGTCCACACAGAGTGAATTTTATTCCATAGAAGAAATGTACTGAGGGTATGCCCTCACGGAGAGATTTATTCCAGAGAAGGAATGTCAACAGAGAGAGATTTATTGTGGAGAAGGAATGTACTGAGGGCACATCCACACAGAGGGATTTATTGCAGAGGTGGAATGTACTGAGGGCACATCCACCCAGAGGGATTTATTCTGGAGAAGGACTGCACTGAGGATATGTCCACTCAGAGGGATTTATTCTGGAGAAGGAATGTATAGTGAATAAGTCCACAGAGAAGGATTTATTCTGGAGAAGGAATGTACTGAGGGAATGTCCACAAAAAGGATTTTTTTTCTGGAGAAGGAATGAAGTGAGGGTATAGGTTCATAGGTTCATAGGTTCATAGGTTCATACTAGGCTATCTGTCTGAGGGCATTTACAAGCCTAGCCCATAGTTTTGTGGCTTACGCCACCCCTTTAGTATGGGGAACTATACCCATTATTTTGCTGTGCCTCTGTTGAGCAGTGACACTGAGGTAATCCCTGGGGTATATCTGCGATCTCCTATCCATTGGTCAAGATTTCTCTTGAACAAGGCCAGCGAGGTGCTCTGCCTCACATATACCGGGATTTTATTCCACAGCATAGGGAGTCTTTGGGTGATGAATCTATCCCTCCAGCATGTCCTATTAATAGCCGTGTCGAGGTTTAAGTCTCGCCTTGTGGCTCTGATGGATCTAGATTTTTTGAGGTGAAGCATATTCATCAAATCAGGGTTTGACATGGCCTTGTATGTTAGGCAAAGGTCACCTCTGAGCAAGTGCGTTTACTGAATAGAGCTGGAGTTCTTTCAGTCGGGCAGCATAGGACAGATGTTTGAGACCCTTTATCCTTTTGGTGAGGAACTTTGTGGCCTCTCCAGCTGCTGCAAGTGTCGGGTCAGATACATTCGAATGGGGCATTGTACTCAATCATTGGTCTGATGAGTGATGAGTATAGGGAGACTATGACCTCCCTTGATCTAGATGAGAATCCCTTCATGATAAGGTGGGCAATGTAGAAGGTCTTCCTAACTACTTTAGCTACATGGGTGTCGAATGACAGACTACTATCAACCTGGGTCCCCAGGTCCCTGATAACTTCTTCTGTGCTCAGTGGATTGCCACCTATTTGGTAGCTAGGGGTAACCTTGTTTTTCCCGAAGGGTATGACTATGCATTTTTTGGCAATTAACTTTAGGCCATGGCTCTGGCACCAGTTATCCGTTTCTGTGAGACTCTTCTGAAGGATATCTGTGTCAGATGTGTTTTCTACTATGGCCCAGTTTGCAGTCATCTGCAAACTTTGTCAGCCATAACCCTCCTGTGTTTGCTTGTACTGGAAAAGTAGATGCCAAACAAGAGTGGGCCCAGGACTGAGCCCTGTGGTACACCACTTGTGACAGGCTTTGAGTCTGACATGGCGCCAGCAACTCTGACCCTGTGGGTTCTGTCACTCAGCCAGTTTGCAACCCATCTTGTGATGTATGGGTTAACATTTAAGCTGATGAGTTTTTCAATGATACCCGAGTGGGGTATTGTATCGAAGGCCTTCTCCAGATCGAGGTAGGCTGTATGGACTGCCTTTCCCTCATCAATGGCTTTGGTGACTGTTTCGAAAAAGTCAACCAAGTTTAGAAGGCATGATCTGCCTTTGACAAAGCCAAACTAGGATGGATCCAAAGTCTGCAAATTTCCTATGTCTTTATTTATGAGGTCCATTATGATCCTCTCCATGGCTTTGCAGATAAGGCTTGTCAAGCTAATGGGCGGTAATTTCCAGGGTCGGTGGAGGCACCGCCTTTGTGAAGTGGGACCACAGTTGCAGTGCGCCACTCCTGGAGTGCGTATCCAGAGGTAAGACTATGATTAAACAGCTGTCCTAGCTGTGGGTTTAATTCCTCATTGAGTTCGTGGAGCACACAGCCGGGGACACCATCAGGTCCCATGGATGCTGTGTTTTTGCTTTGGAGAGAGCAGTTCTCACTTGGGCGTTGGAGATGTTTGAGGGGCTGCAATCGCTGGTATAGATATCTCTCCTTTTGGGAAGTTTGCACTGAACCTGTCAGCCAGTATGTTGGCAATGTCTGTAGGATCAGTAATCTTCACATCATTTTGAACTAGTTCTGAGCATATCTGGGAGTTTCCTCCCAGGTTTCTAACATAGCTAAAGAAGGCCTTATGATTGTCTTTTGAGTCTTTAGCTGTTTTTCTCTCAAAATTTGCTTTGGATGATTTTATGAGAGCTCTTAGTTTTTTACTTATAGTGATCAAGGGTGTCTTACCTTTTAAGGATTTTGCTCTATCTTGTAGTAGCTTCCTCCTTTTGTTGTAGAGTTTGTTTATGGCTGGGGTCCACCAGACTGGACGCTTGCCTTTGGTACAAAGAGTCTTTGTTTTGCTTGGGATTGCCTTATCCATGCAGTCCTGCAGGTGCTGGTAGAAGGCATTTGTAAGTGATTCAGCGGCTTGAGTACTGTTTTCCGCCAGCTCGGGGGCCTTAAAGGGTATGTTCACACAGAGGTATTTATTCTGGACAAGGAATGTACTGGAGGTATGTCCACACAGTGGGTTTTTTTCTGGACATGTAGTGTACTGAGAGTATGTTCAGACAGAGGGATTTATTCTGGAGAAGGAATGCTATGAGGGCATGTCCACACAGAAGGATTTATTCCAGAGAAAGAATGCACTGAAGATATGTCCACACAGAGGGATTAATTCCAGAGAAGGAATGTACTGAGGGTGTGTCCTCACAGAGGGATTTATTCCAGAAGAGGAATGTACTGAGGGTATGTCCACACAGAGGGATGTATTCTGGAGAAGGATTGCACTGAGGGAATGTCCACCAGAGGGATTTATTCCACAGAAGGAATGCACTGAGGGTATGTCTTCACAGAGAGATTTATTCCAGAGAAGGAATATACTGAGGGCATGACTATGCAGAGGGATCTATTGCAAAGAAGGAATCTACTGAGGTCACATCCACACAGAGGGAGATATTGTGGAGATGGATTGTACTGAGGGCACATCCACACAAAAGGATTTATTCTGGGGAAGGAATGTACTGAGGATATGTCCACACAGAGGGATTTATTCTAGAGAAGGAATGTATGTGGATATGTCCACAGAGAGGGATTTGTTTGGAGAAGGAATATACTGAGGGTATGTCCACACAAAGGGATTTTTTTCTGGAGAAGGAATGTACTGAGATTATGTCCACACAGAGGGATTTATTCCAGACAAAGAATGTACTAATGGTATATCCACACAGAGGGATTTATTCTGGAGAAGGAATGTACTGAGGGTATGTCCACACAGAGGGATTTTTTCTGGAGAAGGAATGTACTGAGGGTATGTCCACACAGAGCTGTTTATTCCAGAGAAGGAATATACTGAGGGTTTGCACTCACAGAGAGATTTATTCCATAGAAGGAATGTCTACACAGAGGGATTTATTGCTGAGAAGGAATGTACTGAGGGCACATCCACACAGAGAGATTTATTGCAGAGGTGGAATGTACTGAGGCACATCCACGCAGAGGGATTTATTCTGGAGAAGGACTGCACTGAGGATATGTCCACACAGAGGGATTTATTCTGGAGAAGGAATGTACTGTGGATAAGTCCACAGAGAATAATTTATTCTGGAGAAGGAATGTACTGAGGGAATATCCACAAAGATGATTTTTTTCTGGAGAAGGAATGAAGTGAGTTTATGTTCACACAGAGGTATTTATTCTGGACAAGGAATGTACTGAGGGTATGTCCACACAGTGGGATTTTTTCTGGACATGTAATGTACTGAGAGTATGTTCACACAGAGGGATTTATTCTGGAGAAGGAATTGTATGAGGGTATGTCCACACAGAAGGATTTATTCTGGAGAAAGAATGTACTGAAGATATGTCCACACAGAGGGATTTATTCCAGACAAAGAATGTACTAATGGTATATCCACACAGAGGGATTTATTCTGGAGAAGGAATGTACTGAGGGTATGTCCACACAGAGGTATTCATTCTGGAGAACGAATGTACTGAAAATATGTCCACACAGAGTGATTTTTATTCCATAGAAGGAATGTACTGAGGGTATGCCCTCACAGAGAGATTTATTCCAGAGAAGGAATGTCTACACAGAGAGATGTATTGTGGAGAAGGAATGAACTGAGGGCACATCCACACATAGGGATTTATTGCAGAGGTGGAATGTACTGAAGGCACATCCATACAGCGGGATTTATTCTGGAGAAGGACTGAACTGAAGATATGTCCACTCAGAGGGATTTATTCTGGAGAAGGAATGTACTGTGGACAAGTCCACAGAGAAGGATTTATTCTGGAAAAGGAATGTACTGAGGGAATGTCCACAAAGAGGTATTTTTATCTAGAGAAGGAATGAAGTGAGTGTATGTTCACACAGAGGTATTTATTCTGGACAAGGAATGTACTGAGGGTATGTCCACACAGTGCGATTTATTCTGGACAAGTAATGTACTGAGAGTATGTTCACACAGAGGGATTTATTCTGGAGAAGGAATGCACTGAGGGTATGTCCACACAGAAGGATTTATTCCAGAGAAGGAATGTACTGAGGATATGTCCACACAGAGGGATTTATTCCAGAGAAGGAATGTACTAATGGTATGTCCACACAGAGGGATTTATTCTGGAGAAGGAATGTACTGAGGGTATGTCCAAACAGAGGGATTTGTTCTGAAGAAGGAATGTACTGAGGGTATGTCCACACAGAGGGATTTATTCTGGAGAAGGAATGTACTGAGGGTATGTCCACATACAGCGATTTATTCTGGAGAAAGAATGTACAGAGGGTATGTCCACACAGAGGTATTTATTCTGGAGAAGGAATGTACTGAGGGTATGTCCACAGAGAGGGATTTATTCTGGAGAAGGAATGTACTGAGGGTATGTCCACAAAGAGGGATTTTTTTCTGGAGAAGGAATGCACTGAGGGTATGTCCACACCGAGGGATGTAGTCCAGAGAAGGAATGTACTTTGGGAATGTCCACACAGGATTTATTCCAGAGATGGAATGTACTGAAGGAATGTGCACAAAGAGGGATTTATTCCAGCGAAGGAATGTACTGAGCATATGTCATCACAGAGGGATTTATTCCAGAAGGAATGTACTGAGGGTATGTCCATACAGAGAGATTTATTCTGGAGAAGGAATGTACTGAGGGTATGTCCACACAGAGGGATTTATTCCATAGAAGGAATGTACTGAGGGTATGTCATCACAGAGAGATTTATTCCAGAGAAGGAATGTACTGAGGGCATGTCTACACAGAGGGATTTATTGCAGAGAAGGAATGTACTGAGGGCACATCCACACAGAGGGATTTATTCTGGAGAAGGAATGTACTGAGGATATGTCCACACAGAGGGATTTATTCTGGAGAAGGAATGTACTGAGGGTATGTCCACACAAAGGGATATTTTTCTGGAGAAGGAATGTACTGAGGGTATGTACACACAAAGGGATTTATTCCAGAGAAGGAATGTACTGAAGGTATGTCCACACAGAGGGATTTATTCCAGAGAAGGAATGTACTGAGGATATGTCCACAAAAAAGGCTTTTTTTCAGGAGAAGGAATGCAATGAGAGTATGCTCACACAGGGGGGTTTATTCTTGACAAGGAATGTACTGAGGGTATGTCCACACAGAGGGATTTATTCTGGAGAAGGGATGCACTGTGGGTATGTCCACAGAGAGGGATTTATTCCAGAGAAGGAATGTACTGAGGGTATGTCCACACAGAGGCATTCATTCCCAAGAAGGAATGTACTGAGGGTATGTCCACACAGAGGGATTTATTCCAGAGAAGGAATGTTCTCAAGGCACATGCACACACACAGATTTAATCCAGAAAAGGAATGCATTGAGGGTATGTTGACACAGAGGGATTTATTCCAAACAAGGGATGCACTGAGGATATGTGCACACAGTGGGATTTATTCCAGGCAAAGAATGTACGGAAGGTAAGTTCACATGGAGGGATTAATTCTGGAGACCGAATATACTGAGGGTATATACACAAAGATGGATTTATTCTGGATAAGGAATGTAGTGAGGGTATGGCCACACAGAGGGATTTATTTCAGAGAAGTAATGTACCGAGGGTATGTTCACACAAAGGAATTTATTCCAGAGAAGGGATGCACTGAGGGTATGTCCACAGAGAGGGATTTATTCCAGAGAAGGAATGTACTGAGGATATGTCCACACACAGGGATTTGTTCCAGAGAAGGAATGTACTGAGGGTATGTCCAAACAGAGGGATTTGTTCCGGAGAAGGAATGTGCAGAGGGTATGTCCACACAGAGAGATTTATTCCAGAGAAGGAATGTATTGAGGGTATGTCCACAAAGAAGGATTTATTCTAGAGAAGGATTATACAGAGGGTATGTCCACAGAAAGGGATTTATTCCAGTGAAAGAATGTACTAAAGGCATGTCTACACAGAGGGATTTATTCCACAGAAAGACTGTACTGAGGACACGTCCACAGAGGGATTTATTCTGGAGAAGAAATGTACTGAGGATATGTCCAAACAGAGGGATTTATTCTGGAGAAGGAATGTACTGATGATATGTCCACAGAGAGGGATTTATTCTGGAGAAGGAATGTACTGAGTGTATGTCCACACAGAGGGATGTGTTCTGGAGAAGGAATGTACTGAGATGTCAACACAGAGGGATTTATTCTGGAGAAAGAGTGTACTCTGGATATGTCCACAAAGAGGGATTTATTATGCAGAAGGAATGTACTGAGGGTATGTCCTCACAGAGGGGATTTATTCCAGAGAAAAAAATGTACTGAATTTGTTCACACAAAGGAATTTATTCCAGAGAAGGGATGCACTGAGGGTATGGCCACAGAGAGGGATTTATTCCAGATAAGGAATGTACTGAGGGCATGTCCACAATGAGGGATTTATTCTGGAGAAGGAATATACTGAGGATATGTCCACACACAGGGATTTATTCCAGAGAGGGAATGTACTGTGGGTATGTCCAAACAAAGGGATTTTTTTCTAGAGAAGGAATGTACTGAGGATATGTCCACACAGAGGATTTATTCTGTAAAAGAAATGTACTGAGTGTATGTCCAAAAAGAGATAAGTCCACAGAGAATGATTCATTCAGGAGAGGGAATGTACTGAGGACATGTCCACACAGCGGGATTTATTCTGGAGAAGGAATAGAGTGAGGATATGTCCACACAGATGGATTTATTCCAGAGAAGGAAAGTACTGAGGAAATTTTGACACCAAGGGATTTCGTCTGGAGAAGGAATGTACTTTGGGAATGTCCACACAGAAGGATTTATTCCAGAGAAGGAATGTACTGAGGGTATGTCCTCACAGAGGAATTTATTCCAGAAGAGGAATGTACTGAGGGTATGTCCATACAGAGAGATTTATTCTGGAGAAGAAATGTGTACTGATGGCATGTCCACACAGAGGGATTTATTCCATAGAAGGAATGTACTGAGGGTATGTCATCACAGAGAGATTTATTCCAGAGAAGGAATGTACTGAGGGCATGTCTACACAGAGGGATTTATTGTGGAGAAGGAATGTACTGAGGGCACATCCACACAGAGGGATTTATTCTGGAGAAGGAATGTACTGAGGGTATGTCCACACAAAGGGATATTTTTCTGGAGAAGGAATGTACTGAGGGTATGCACACACAAAGGGATTTATTGCAGAGAAAGAATTTACTGAAGATATTTCCACAGAGAGGGATTTATTCCAGAAAAGGAATATACTGAGGATATGTCCACAAAAAGAGATTTATTCAGGGGAAGGAATGCACTGAGAGTATGCTCATACATAGGGAGTTTTTCTGGATAAGGAATGTAGTGAGGGTATGTCCACACAGAGGGATTTATTCTGGAGAAGTAATGTACTGAGAGTATGTTCTCACAGAGGGATTTATTCTTGAGATGGGATGCACTGAGGGTATGTCCACAAAGAGGGATTTATTCCAGAGAAGGAATGTATTGAGGGTATGTCCACACAGAGGGATTTATTCCAGGGAAGGAACATACGGAAGGTACGTCCATACAGATGGATTAATTCTAGAGAACAAATATACTGAGGGTATATACACAAAGATGGATTTATTCTGGATAAGGAATGTGCTGAGGGTATGGCCACACAAAGGAATTTATTCCAGAGAAGGGATGCACTGACGGTATGTCAACAGGGAGCGATTTATTCCAGAGAAGGAATGTACTGAGGATATGTCCACACACAGGGATTTGTTCCTGAGAAGGAATGTACTGAGGGTATGTCAAAACAGAGGGATTTGTTCCGGAGAAGGAATGTACTGAGGGTATGTCCAAGCTGAGGGATTTCTTCTGGAGAAGGAATGTCCTGAGGGTATGCCCAGATAGAGGGATTTATTCCAGAGAGGGAATGTACTGAGGGTATGTCTACAAAGAAGGATTTATTCCAGAGAAGGAATGTACTGAGGGTATGTCCACAAAGAGGGATTTATTCTAGAGAAGGAATGTACTGAGGGTATGTCCACACAAAGGGATTTATTCCAGAGAAGGAATGTACTAAAGGTATGTCCACACAGAGGGATTTATTCCAGAGAAGGAATGGAGGATATGTCCAGAAAAGAGGGATTTATTCAGGGGAAGGAATGCACTGAGAGTATGCTCACACAGGGGGATTTATTTTGGACAAGGAATGTACTGAGAGTATGTTCACACAGAGGGATTTATTCCAGAGAAGGAATGTACTGAAGGTATGTCCACACAGAGGGATTTATTCCAGAGAAGGAATGTACTGAGGATATGTCCACACAGAGGGATTTATTCTGGAGAAGGAATGTACTGAGAGTATGCTCACACAGAGGGATTTATTCTGGACAAGGAATGTACTGAGGGTATGTCCACACAGAGGGATTTATTCTGGAGAAGGAATGCACTGAGGGTATGTCCACAGAGAGGGATTTATTCCAGAGAAGGAATGTACTGAGGGTATGTCCACACAGAGGGATTTATTCCAGAGAAGGAATGTACTGAGGGTATGTCCACACAGAGGGATTTATTCCAGAGAAGTAATGTATTGAGGGTATGTCATCACAGAAAGATTTATTCCAGAGCAGGAATGTGCTGAGGGTATGTCCACACAGAGGGATATTTTTCAGGAGAAGGAATGTACTGAAGGTATGCACACACAAATGGATTTATTGCAGAGAAGGAATGTACTGAAGGTATTTCCACACAGAGGGATTTATTCCAGAGAAGGAATGTACTGAGGATATGTCCATAAAAGGGGATTTATTCAGGAGAAGGAATGCAATGAGAGTATGCTCACACATGGGGAGTTATTCTGGACAAGGAATGTAGTGATGGTATGTTCACACAGAGGGATTTATTCTTGAGAAGGGATGCACTGAGGGTATGTCCACAGAGAGGGATTTGTTCCAGAGAAGAATGTACTGAGGGTATGTCCACACAGAAGCATTTATTGCCAGGAAGGAATGTACTGAGGGTATGTCCACACAGAGGGTTTTATTCCAGAAAAGGAATGTTCTCAAGGCACATGCACACACACAGATTTAATCCAGAAAAGGAATGTACTGAGGGTATGTCCACACAGAGGGTTTTATTCCAGAAAAGGAATGTACTGAGGGTATGTGCACACAGAGGGACTTATTCCAGGGAAGGAATGTACGGAAAGTACGGCCACACAGATGGATTAATTCTGGAAAACGAATATACTGTGAGTATATACAGAGTGATGGATTTATTCTGGATAAAGAATGTACTGAGGGTATGGCCACACAGAGGGATTTATTCCAGAGAAGTAATGTACTGAGGGTATGTTCACACAAAGGAATTTATTCCAGAGAAGGGATGCACTGAGGGTATGTCCACAGAGAGGGATTTATTCCAGAGAAGGAATGTACTGAGGATATGTCCACACAGAGGGATTTATTCCAGAGAAGGAATGTACTGAGGGTATGTCCACACAGAGGGATTTATTCTGGAGAAGGAATGTACTGAGGGTATGTCCACACAGAGGGATTTATTCCAGAGAAGGAATGTACTGAGGGTATGTCCACACAGAGGGATTTATTCCAGAGAAGGAATGTACTGAGGGTATGTCCACAGAGAGGGATTTATTCCAGAGAAGGAATGTACTGAAGGCATGTCTACACAGAGGAATTTATTCCAGAGAAGGAATGTACTGAGGACATGTCCACAGAGAGGGATTTATTCTGCAGAAGGAATGTACTGAGGATATGTCCACACAGTGGGATTTATTCTGGAGAAGGAATGTACTGAGGATATGTCCACAGAGAAGGATTTATTCTGGAGAAGGAATGTACTGAGGGTATGTCCACACAGAGGGATTTATTCTGGAGAAGGAATGTACTGAGCATATGTCCACACAGAGGGATTTATTCCAGAGAAGGAATGTACTGAGGATATGTCCACACAGAGGGATTTATTCTGGAGAAGGAATGTACTGAGGGTATGTCCTCACAGAGGGATTTATTCCAGAGAAGGAATGTACTGAAAGAATGTTCACACAGAGGGATTTATTCCAGAGAAGGAATGCACTGAGGGTATGTCCACAGAGAGGGATTTATTTCAGAGAAGGAATGTACTGAGGGCATGTCCACACAGAAGGATTTATTCTGGAGAAGGAATGTACTGAGGATATGTCCACACACAGGGATTTATTCCGGAGATGGAATGTACTGTGGGTATGTCCAAACAAAGGATTTTTTTCTAGAGAAGGAATGTACTGAGGATATGTCCACACAGAGGATTTATTCTGTAAAAGAAATGTACTGAGTATATGTCCAAAAAGAGATAAGTCCACAGAGAATGATTCATTCAGGAGAGGGAATGTACTGAGGACATGTCCACACAGAGAGATTTATTCTGGAGAGGGAATGTACTGATGGTATGTCGACACAGAGGAACTTTTTTTCTGAAGAAGGAATGTGCTAAGGGGATGTGCACAGACAGGGATTTAGTCCAGAGAAGGAATGTACTGAGGGAATGTCCACACAGAGGGATTTATTCCAGAGAAGGAATGTACTGAGGGTATGTCCACACAGAGGGATTTATTCCAGAGAAGGAATGTACTGAGGGCGTGTTCTCACAGAATGATTTATTCTAGAAGAGGAATGTACTGAGGGTATGTCCTCACAGAGAGATTTATTCTGGAGAAGGAATGTACTGAGGGTATGACCTGACAGAGGGGATTTATTCTGGAGAAGAAATGTACTGAGTTTCTTCACACAAAGGAATTTATTCCAGAGAAGGGATGCACTGAGGGTATGCCCACAGAGAGGGATTTATTCCAGAGAAGGAATATACTGAGGGCATGTCCACAATGAGGGATTTATTCTGGAGAAGGAATGTACTGAGGATATGTCCACACACAGGGATTTATTATGGAGATGGAATGTACTGTGGGTATGTCCAAACAAAGGGATTTTTTTCCAGAGAAGGAATGTACTGAGGGTATGTCCACAAAGAAGGATTTATTCTGGAGAAGAAATGTACTGAGTGTATGTCCAAAAAGAGAGATTTGTTCTGGAGAAGGAATGTACTGAGGAATGCACTGAGGGTATGCCCACAGAAAGGGATTTATTCCAGAGAAGGAATATACTGAAGACATGTCTACACAGAGGGATTTATTCCAGAGAAGGTATGTACTGAGGACAAGTCCACAGAGAGAGATTTATTCTGTAGAAGGAATGTACTGAGGTTATGTCCACACAGAGGGGTTCATTCCAGAGAAGGAATGTACTGGGGATAAGTCCACAGAGAAGGATTCATTCAGGAGAGGGAATGTACTGAGGATATGTCCACACAGAGGGATTTATTCTGGAGAAGGAATGTACTGATGGTATGTCCACACAGAGGGATTTATTCCAGAGAAGGAATGTACTGAGGGTGTGTCCTCACAGAATGATTTATTCTAGAAGAGGAATGTACTGAGGGTATGTCCTCACAGAGAGATTTATTCTGGAGAAGGAATGTACTGAGGGCATGACTACATAGGGGATTTATTGCGAAGAAGGAATGTACTGAGGGCACATCCACACAGAGGGAGTTATTGCGGAGATGGAATGTAGTGAGGGCACATCCACACAGAGGGATTTATTCTGGAGAAGGAATGTACTGAGGATATGTCCACACAGAGAGATTTGTTCCAGAGTAGGGATATGTCCACACAGAGGGATTTATTCCAGAGAAGGAATGTACTGTGGATATGTCCACAGAGAGGGATTTATTCTGGAGAAGGAATGTACTGAGGGTATGTCCACACAGAGGGATTTTTTCTGGAGAAGGAATGTACTGAGGTTATGTCCACACAGAGGGATTTATTCCAAGGAAGGGTTGTACCCAAGGTATGTCCATACAGAGGGATTTATTCCAGAAAAGGAATGTACTGAGGTTATGTCCACACAGAGTGATTTATTCCAGAGAAGGAATGTACTGAGGGTATGTCCTCAAAGAGGGATTTATTCCAGAGAAGAAATGTACTGAGGATATGTCCACACAGAGGGATTTATTCTGGAGAATGAATGTACTGAGGGTATGTCCACACAGAGTGATTTATTCCATAGAATGAATGCACTGAGGGTATGCCCTCATAAAGAGATTTATTCCAGAGAAGGAATGTACTGATTGCATGTCTACACCGAGGGATTTAATCCATAGAAGGAATGAACTGAGGGCACATCCACATGTAGGGATTTATTCTGGAGAAGGACTGCACTGAGGATATGTCCACACAGAGGGATTTATTCCAGAGAAGGAATGTACTGTGGATAAGTCCACAGAGAAGGATTTATTCTGGAGAAGGAATGTACTGATGGAATGTCCACAAAGAGGGATTTTTTCTGGAGAAGGAATGTACTGAGAGTATGTTCTCACAGAGGTATTTATTCTGGACAAGGAATGTACTGGGGGTATGTCCACACAGTGGGATTTATTCTGGACAAGTAATGTAATGAATGTATATTCACACAGAGGGATTTATTCTGGAGAAGTAATGCACTGAGGGGATGAACAAAAAGAGGGATCTGTTCCGAAGAAGGAATGTACTGAGGGTATGTTCACACAGAGTGATTTATTCTAGAAAAGGAAATTACTGAGGGTATGCCACACTGAGGTATTTTTATTCTTGAAACAAATGCACTGAGGGTATGTCCACACAGAGGGATTTAGTCCGGAGAAGGAATGTACTGAGGGAATGTCCACACAGAAGGATTTATTCCAGAGAAGGGATGTACTGAGGGTATGTCCACACAGAGGGATTTATTCTGGAGAAGGAATGTACTGAGGGTATGTCCTCACAGAGGCATTTATTCCAGAAGAGGAATGTACTGATGGTATGTCCATACAGAGAGATTTATTCTGGAGAAGGAATGTACTGAGGGTATGTCCACACAGAGGATTTATTCCATAGAAGGAATGTACTGAGGGTATGCCATCACAAGGAGACCTTTTCCAGAGAAGGAATGTACTGATGGCATGTCTATACAGAGAGATTTATTGCAGAGAAGGAATGTACTGAGGGCACATCCACACAGAGGGATTTATTATGGAGATGGAATGCACTGAGGGCACATCCACACAGAGGGATTTATTCTGGAGAAGGAATGTACTGAGGATATGTCCACACAGAGGGATTTATTCTGGAGAAGGAATGTACTGAGGGTATGTCACACAAAGGGATATTTTTCTGGAGAAGGAATGTACTGAGGGTATGTACACACAAAGGGATTTTTTCCAGAGAAGGAATGTACTGAAGGTATGTGCACACAGAGGGATTTATTCCATAGAAGGAATGTACTGTTAATAAGTCCACAGAGAAGGATTTATTCTGGAGAAGGAATGTACGGAGGGCATGTCTACAAAGAGGGATTTTTTTCTGGAGAAAGAATGAAGTGAGTGTATGTTCACACAGAGGTATTTATTCTGGAGAAGTAATGTACTGAGAGTATGTTCACATGGAGGGATTTATTCTGGAGAAGGGATGCACTGAGGGTATGTCCACAGAGAGGGATTTATTCCAGAGAAGGAATGTACTGAGGGCATGTCTACACAGAGGGATTTATTCTAAAGAAGGAATATACTGAGGGTATGTCCACACAGTGGCATTTATTCCAGAGAAGGAATGCACTGAGGGTATGTCCACACAGAAGGGTGTATTCCGGAGAACAAATGTATTGAGGGTATGTCTACACAGAAGGATTTACTCCGGAGAAAGACAGTACTGTGTGGATATCCACAGGGTGGGATTTATTCCAGAGAAGGAATGCACTGAGGGCAAGTCCACACAGAGAGATTTATTCTGGAGAATGAATATACTGAAGGTATGTACACACAGAGGGATTTATTCTGGACAAGGAATGTACTGAGGGTATGTCCACACAGAGGGATTTATTCTGGAGAAGTAATGTACTGAGAGTATGTTCACACAGAGGGATTTATTCCAGAGAAGGGATGCACTGAGGTTATGTCCACAGAGAGGGATTTATTCCAGAGAAGGAATGTACTGAGGGCATGTCCACACAGAGGGATTTATTCAAAAAAAGGAATGTACTAAGGGTATGTCCACACAAAGAGACTTATTCCTTAGAAGGAATTTACTGAGGGTATGTCCACACAAAGGCATTTATTCGCAAGAAGGAATGTACTGAGGGTAAGTCAAGACAGAGGGATTTATTCTAGAGAAGGAATGTACTCAGGGCACGTGCACAGAGATTTAATCCAGAGAAGTGATGCACTGAGGATATGTCCACAGAGAGGGATTTATTCTAGAAGGAATGTACTGAGGACATGTCCACACAGAGGGATTTACTTTGGAGTAGGAATGTACTGAGGGTATGTCCACACAGAGGGATTTATTCCAGAGAAGGAATGTACTGTTAATAAGTCCACAGAGAAGGATTTATTCTGGAGAAGGAATGTACTGAGGGAATGTCGACAAAGAGGGATTTTTTCTGGAGAAGGAATGTACTGAGAGTATGTTCACACAGAGGTATTTATTCTGGACAAGGAATGTACTGAGGTTATGTCCACATAGAGGGATTTATTCCAGAGAAGGGATACACTGACGTTATATTCACAGAGAGGGATTTATTCCAGAGAAGGAATGTACTGAGGGCATGTCCACACAGAGGGATTTATTCCAAAAAAGGAATGTACTAAGGGTATGTCCACACAAAGAGACTTATTCCATAGAAGGAATGTACTGAGGGTATGTCCACACAGAGGCATTTATTCCCAAGAAGGAATGTACTGAGGGTATGTCAACACAGAGGGATTTATTCCAGAGAAGGAATGTACTCAGGGCATGTGCACACAGAGATTTAATCCAGAGAAGGAATGCACTGAGGGTATGCCAACACAGAGGGATTTATTCCAGAAAAGGAATGTACTGTGGGTATTTGCACACAGAGGGATTTATTCCAGGGAAGGAATGTATGGAAGATAAGTCCACACGGAGGGATTAATTTTGGAGAACGAATATACTGAGGGTATGTACACAAAGATGGATTTATTGTGGATAAGGAATGTACTGAGGGTATGTCCACACAGAGAGATTTATTCTAGAGAAGTAATGTACTGAGGGCATGTTCACACAAAGGAATTTATTCCAGAGAAGAGGTGCACTGAGGATATGTCCACACAGAGGGATTTATTCCGGAGAAAGAATGTACTGAGTATATGTCTACACACAGGGATTTATTCCAGAGAAGGAATGTAATGAGGGTATGTCCAAAGAGAGTGATTTGTTCCAGAGAAGGAATGTACTGAGGGTATGTCCACACTGGGGGATTTATTCCATAGAAGGAATATACTGAGGGTATGTCATCACAGAGAGATTTATTCTGGAGAAGAAATGTACTGAGGGCATGTCTACACAGAGGGATTTATTGCGGAGAAGGAATGTACTGAGGGCACATCCACACAGAGGGATTTATTACAGAGATGGAATGCACTGAGGGCACATACACACAGACAGATTTATTCTAGAGAAGGAATGCACTGAGGGTATGTCTACACAGAGGGATTTATTCTGGAGAAGGGATGCACTGAGGGTATGTCCACAGAGAGGGATTTGTTCCAGAAAGAATGTACTGAGGACATATCCACACAGAGGGATTTATTGCGGAGAAGGAATGTACTGAGGGCACATCCACACAGAGGGATTTATTACAGAGATGGAATGCACTGAGGGCACATACACACAGACAGATTTATTCTAGAGAAGGAATGCACTGAGGGTATGTCTACACAGAGGGATTTATTCTGGAGAAGGGATGCACTGAGGGTATGTCCACAGAGAGGGATTTGTTCCAGAAAGAATGTACTGAGGACATATCCACACAGAGGGATTTATTTCGGAGAAGGAATGTACTGAGGGTATGTCCAAACAGAGGGATTTATTCCAGAGAAGGAAAGTACTGAGGGTATGTCCTCACAGAGGGATTTATTCATGAAGAGGAATTTACCGAGGGTATGTCCACACAGAGGGATGTATTCTGGAGAAGGAATGTGCTGTGGATAAGTCCACAGAGAAGGATTTATTCTGGAGAACGAATGTACTGAGGGTATGTCCACACAATGGGATTTATTCTGGACATGTAATGCACTGAGAGTATGTTCACAAAGAGGGATTTATTCTGGAGAATGAATGCAGTGAGGGTATGTCCACACAGAAATATTTATTCCGGAGAAGGAATGTACTGAGGATATGTCGACACTGAAGGATTTAGTCTGGAGAAGGAATGTACTTTGGGAATGTCCACACAGAAGGATTTATTCTGGAAAAGGAGGGTACTGAGGGTATGTCCTCACAGCACAATTTATTCCAGAAGAGGAATGTACTGAGGGTATGTCCATACAGCGAGATTTATTCTGGAGAAAGAATGTGTACTGAGGGTATGTCCACACAGAGGGATTTATTCCATAGAAGTAATGTATTGAGGGTATGTCATCACAGAGAGATTTATTCCAGAGCAGGAATGTGCTGAGGGTATGTCCACACAGAGGGATATTTTTCAGGAGAAGGAATGTACTGAGGGTATGCACACACAAATGGATTTATTGCAGAGAAGGAATGTACTAAAGGCATGTCTACACAGAGGGATTTATTCCAGAGAAGTAATGTACTGAGGGTATGTTCACACAAAGGAATTTATTCCAGAGAAGGGATGGACTGAGGGTATGTTCACAGGGAGGGATTTATTCCAGAGAAGGAATGTACTGAGGATATGTCAGCACACATGGATTTGTTTTGGAGAAGGAATGTACTGAGGGTATGTCCAAACAGAGGGATTTGTTCCGGAGAAGGAATGCACTGTGGGTATGTCCAAGCCTAGTGATTTGTTCCAGAGAAGGAATGTCCTGAGTGTATGTCAAGACAGAGGGATTTATTCCAGAAAAGGAATGTATTGAGGGTATGTCTACAAAGAAGGATTTATTCCAATGAAGGAATATACTGAGGGTATGTCCACAGAGAAGGATTTATTCTAGATAAGGAATGTACTGAGGGTATGCCCACAGAAAGATTTATTCCGGAGAAGGAATGTACTAAAGGCATGTCTACACAGAGGGATTTATTCCAGAGAAGGAATTCACTGAGTACATGTCCACAGAGAGGGATTTTGTTCTGGAGAAGGAATGTGCTGAGGATATGTCCACATAGAGGGATTTATTCTGGAGAAGGAATGTACTGAGGGTATTTCCACACAGAGGGATGTATTCCGGAGAAGGAATGAACTGAAGATATGCCCACACAGAGGGATTTATTCCGGAGAAGTAATGTACTGAGGATATGTCCACAGAGAAGGAATGTACTTAGAATATGTGAACACAAATTAATTTATTCCAGAAAAGGGATGCACTGAGGGTATGTCCACAGAGAGAGATTTATTCCAGAGAAGGAATGTACTGAGGGCATGTCCACACAGAGGGATTTATTCCAGAGAGGGAATGTACTGATGATATGTCCACACATAGGGACTTATTCTGGAGAATGAATGTACTGAGGGTATGTCCAAACAGAGGGATTTTTTCCGGAGATGGAATGTACTGAAGGTATGTCCACAGAGGATTTATTCTTGATAAGGAATGTCCTGAGGGTATGTCCACACAGAGGGATTTATTCCAAAGATGGAATATACTGAGGGTATGTCCAAAAAGAGGGATTTAATCTGGAGAAGGAATGTACTGAGAGAATGTTCACAGAAAGGGATTTATTACAGAGAAGGAATGTACTGAAGGCGTGTCTACACAGAGGGACTTATTCCAGAGAAGGAATGTACTGAGGATATGTCCCCAGAGAGGGATTTATTCTGTAGAAGGAATGTACTCAGGATATGTCCACACAGAGGGATTTATTTCAGAGAAGGAATGTACTGAGGACATGTCCAGAGAGTGGAATTTATTCTGGAGAGGGAATGCACTGAGGGTATGTCCAGACAAAGGGATTTTTTTCTGCATCATAGGATCATAGGATCATAGGATCATAGGAGATTACTAGGCTAATGGCCCTAGAGCCATTACAAGCCTAGCCAAGTACAACCACTGTTCCCAGGAATATCAGGGTATTAAGTGGAACTAAGTCAACAACTACCCCTGTCCAAGAGGGACACAGGTGAAACTCCAGGGGTGAATTTGCAGTTTCCCATCCAATCATCCAAATTGCTCCTAAACAGGGTCATCAAGGGGCTCTGCGTCCCCTGAAATGGAAGTTTGTTCCAAAGGAGAGGTAAACTCTGTGAAACATATCTGCCTTTCCAGCATGTCCTGCTGATGTCCCATACTAGGTTGAGTGCCCTAGAGCAAGTGCATGTTATACTATTTGATTTACAAATGTGCAGCATTTCCATTAGAGCAGGATCTGAGATTCCTTTATATGCAAGGGAGAAGTCACCTCTGAGTAGTCTGCAAGACACAGAGTATAGTGACGACATATGCTGAAGACCCTGAATTTTCTTTGTAAGAAACCTTTGAGGTCTTTTCAGTTGCTGCAGATGCCTGGTAAGGTACATACCAAAGGTAGCATTGTACTCTATTAATGGACTGATGAGTGAGGAGTACAGGGGGATTATAACCTCTTTTGTTCTGTATGCAGTGTCCTTACTTATGAGGTGGGTGATGTAGAAAGCCTTTCTTACCACTGTGGAGATGTGGTGGTCAAAGAAAAGGTTGCCGTCAACCTGTGTGCCTAAATCTCTCACCATAGTTTGCAATCACCAGCATACTTTGTCAACTACAGACCTTTTGTTTTAGCATGTACATCCAAGAAGTTGATTTCAAACAATAGGGGCCCCAGCACAGATCCCTGTGGAACACTACTAGTTATGAGTCTGATGTCACCTATTTTTAACTGTGTGCATTCTATCGGTGAGCCAATTTACAACCCACCTGACAGTATACACATTGATCTCCATATGGGTGAGTTTATCAATGATGCTTGAATAGGGAATACTGTCAAAGGCCTTGGCCAGGTCCAGGTATGCCTTATGCATGGATTTGCCTTTATTCAGGGCTTTGGTGACTGTCTCAAAGAATTCCACCAAGTTCAAGAGGCAGGATCTCCCTTTAATGAAGCTAAACTGTGTCAGGCTGTGTATTTGGAGGCCTACTAAATCTTTGTTGATAAGGTCCATGATTATTCTTTCCATAGCTTTGCAGATTAGGCTAATCTGGCTTATGGGTCTATAATTCCCAAGGTCTTTAGAGGCACCACCTTTATGTAAAAGAATGACGGTTACTGTTTTCCATTCAACAGGTACAAAATCAATGCTTAGACTGTGGTTAAACGGAGTACCCAGTGGTGCAACTAGTTCCTGTTTTAACCAATTTAGAACACAGCCTGGAATATTATCTGGTCCCATAGAGGCTGTGTTTTTGGCTTTGGCAGGACTGTTTACAACATTCTCCTTGGAGATGCAAGTTGCAGGGCAGGTGCTACAGATGCTTTTGGGGGATATGTGGCAGGGACACAGGGGAGAGGTTTTCACTGAACCTGTCAGCTAGCAGGTTGGCTATTTCTGTGGGTTCAGTATATGTGATGCCAATAACAACCAGTTCTGCGCAGATCTGGGGTTTTCCTTTAAGGTTTCTGATGTAGCTAAAGAAGGCTTTATGGTTATCTTTAGTGAAGGAGGCTAATTTGGATTCATAGTTAGCTTTGGAATGCCTTATGAGGTGTCTTATTTACTTGTTTAAGCCAATGAGGCAATGCTTACAATTCAGAGACTGTTTCTTCCTGATCTTGGGCAGCAATTTCTTTCTCTTATTTGTATAACCTGTTAATTAATGGTGGGTGTCCATCAGGCAAACTTGTTCTTTCTTGAGGATCTTGTTTTGATCCTATCAAGTACTGCAGAGTCAATACATTTGTATAGATGCTTATAAAAGGCATTGGTGTGAATTCCAGTATAGATGTCCTTGCTATCAGTGAGAGCAGGGGCTATGAAGCTATTAATACCATCTTGTATCTAGTTGCTGCTAATGGGGGGTTAGATGTTATTATTACTTCGAATGAGGGTGATTTATGATCAGACCTCAGTAGGGAGGAATGCGCACATGGGGTGGTGCAACAATCACCCATGTTTGTCAGCACCAGATACAACTGGTCCAGGGCACTGGAGTTGATGAAGTCCAAGAATCTTTGGGCAAGTGTACTGCTCAAGGCTAGGGACAGACCTGCCTGGAACACATATTCAGAGAGCTCAGTCTTGTCTCTCTTCATATAGTCCAGTGAGGTGTATCTCAAGACATTCACACCAATGTGAACTATGACAGTCATAACAGTACTTGTGTGGAGAAACTTGAGTGCATGTGTGATCTGGCAGATCCTGGCATCCAACAGACAGCTGACCGTAACCTTCTGCTTGTCCTGTCTGGTGAGTAGGGCATCTGTGTGTCTCACTATAGAAGTGCCTATGACTAAACATTTTGGTTTAGATGTGCTTTGCCTTAGGGGCTTGTTTGGTGAGACACTGCTTGTGGTTTTATGTGTATTGAGTGCTGTAGGTACTGTATTAGATGGTAGCATGTTTGTATTTCAGAGGTCTCTAGTATTTAGGTAAATTTCTTTTTTTTTTCCCCATTCATTTTTCCTTTTCTTTTTACATTAATAAATGTCACAGATAAAAAAAATCTTACAAGATGACCATATATATATATATATATATATATATATATATATATATATATATATATATATATATATATATAGATATTATACATTGATGTCAGTACCACCGAATATGGGTCATACAACATATCTATTTACACTATGTACATAGATGCTTTCACTGTTAATTCCACAGTGTGTGGAGAAGGAATGCACTGAGGTTATGTGCACAGAGAGGTATTTAGTCCAGAGAATGAATGTACTGAGGGTATGTCCACACAGAGGGATTTATTCCAGAGAAGGAATGTACTGAGTGTGTGTCCTCACAGAGAGATGTATTCTGGAGAAGGAATGTACTGAGGGTATGTCCACCAGAGGGATTTATTCCATAGAAGGAATGTACTGAGGATATGTCCTCACAGAGAGATTTATTCCAGAGAAGGAATGTACTGAGGGCATGACTACACAGGGGGATTTATTGGGAAGAAGGAATGAACTGAGGGCACATCCACACAGAGGGAGTTATTATATAGATGGAATGTACTGAGGGCACATCCACATAGAGGGATTTATTCTGGAGAAGGAATGTACTGAGGATATGTCCACACAGATGGATTTATTCCAGAGAAAGGATATGTCCACACAGAGGGATTTATTCCAGAGAAGGTATGTACTGTGGATATATCCACAAAGAGGGATTTATTCTGGTGAAGGAATATACTGAGGGTATTTCCATGCAGAGGGATTTGTTTCTGGAGAAGGAATCTACTGAGGTTATGTCAACACAGAGGGATTTATTCCAAGGAAGGATTGTACCCAAGGTATGTCCATACAGAGGGATTTATTCCAGAAAAGGAATGTACTGAGGTTATGTCCACACAGAGGGATATATTCTGGAGAAGGAATGTACTGA
>NC_056743.1:1168026156-1168053800 GCF_019279795.1 Protopterus annectens | reverse complement strand
GATGATTGTATTCAGGAGAAGCAATGTACTGAGGGTAGGTTCACACAGAAGGATTTATTCTGGAGAAGGAATGTACTGAGGGTATGTCCACACGGAGGTATTTATTCCAGACAAGGAATGTACTGAGGGTGTGTCCATACAGAGGGATTTATTCCAGACAAGGAATGTACTGAGGGTGTGTACACACAGAGGGATTTATTCTGGAGAAGGAATGTACTGAAGGTATGTCCACACAGAGGGATTTAATACAAAGAAGGAATGTACTGACAGTTTGTCCACACAGAGGGATTTATTCCGGAGAAGGAATTTACTGAGGGTATGTCCACACAGAGGAATTTATTACAGACAAGGAATTTGCTGAGGATATGCCCACATAGAGGGATTTATTTCAGAGAATGAATGTACTGAAGGTATGTCCACACAGAGGGATTTATTCCGGAGAAGGAATGTACTGAGGGTATGTTTGCACAGAGGGATTCAGTACTGTGGTTATGCCTACAAAGTGGGATTCTGATTCACGTGCATCAGAAAAAACAGTGTTAGTCAAAAATAGAATTTTTGCATGTTATTAATAACACAGACGTACATAGCAGAGAAAGCATTGTATATGTAGGAAAATTGTACATGACTATAGATATCCAGTGTCTATATTAGAACACCGAAGTTTCAAAACTTCGAATGTTCTAATATCGACCCCTATTCAGTGAAAGTTGAAAACAATGAACATACAGAACATGTTCCAAAACATACACACAACACAAGCACATTAAACAAACAGCAATCCACACACATACACCTAAAATCTTACATGTAACCCTACACTAAACTATACATACACCACTAACTATCCACTTACCTTAACCCAAACCCTAACCCTAAGGTCCGTCACTATCACACACTCACCTCACATGTGCCCTAACCCTAACTCACCTACCTCGCTCTAACCCTCACGTCCACCCAGTCGCACACTTACCTGACCCGCACCCTAACCCTATCTCATCTAATCTGCCCTAACCCTCAGGTCCACACAATTGCACACATACCTAACCCGCACCCTAACCCTAACTAACCTAACCCACGCTCAATCATACACTTACCTGAACCCGACCCGTAACTTTCCACTACAGCGCTGAAAATACCGAAGCAACAGAAATGGACAATCAAATTCTTTCCCTAGGAAAAAATTTGTTTTTTTTGTAGCTTCGATATTTTCAGCGTTTGCTGAATACGGGTCGATATTAGAAGTTTTGAAACTTCGAAGTTCTAATATAGACCCAGATATCCAGATGTAGTTAATTAACATGTGTAATTCAAAATCACATTTTTTTATTTGTAATAAAAGTTTTAAGGTTTGAGGGGAATTTTGTATTGTATTTTATGTCCTTGCCTGAATTTGAACTTTGAATGCTGAATCGTGGTTATGAAAAATAACAGGCATGGAAACTAATGATGTACTACATAAAATCAAATCAAACAATTCTAGACACTTATCCATAGTAATTGATGTGAGGACATGGAATAAAAAGATAAAGAAGAGGGGGATGGGGGAACAAACAGAGTAAGACACAAGAGAATAAAAATGGTGGAAAGGGTTTAAATAGAAGGGATAAGAAACAGACAAAGAAGATGCTATAATGGGAGTAACAAAGATCAAAATGTAAGTGAATTTATAAGTGAATAAAGAAAAAGAGAGGACACCAGGATCCTGTCTGTGTACCGGACTGCATTTATACTGCAGTGATACAGTGGAACTGTCATTTACAAAAAGTCCTCACTTTTATCAAGGCACAGTGCAGGTGCTGTTTCACTTAATCAATGAAGCATGTGCTGAAATAGCACAACTTTGTTGGCAGTACGCTGGTCACCATCCAGAAGAAAAGGAACCATTTTATTGTTATCATAAAAAGACATTTTCCCAAACACAAAACCAATTTTTGGCTGCTTAAAATTAATACAAATATATTTGTAGCAACAACATTCCATGTGCATTCAAGGACCTACACTGTTTTTTTTTTCAGTGGCTAAACTAGCCAGGTTTGTAGAATCAAATCCCACAATGCTTTGTCTGTGCTATGCTGCTATATTCAACCTACACAGTGCTTTAAGTTGCATAGTAAAAAGAACTGCGAAGATGAAATAAGGTAATCCACATCAAAAGAGGTATTACACAAGTCATCATAGTAAGTGATACAGTGAAGCATCTAGTGAACAAAATATTTAAACTACATTTCCATACATGTCACTCTACTTTGAGATGGACTGATAATGATACTTGGGGCATAGAAAATGGGGTGAGTCAAACGGGACTTTATTTTATGCATTAAAATGCTAAAAAGAGAACCTTTATCCTAGGACCTATAAATATTATTGCAGCCCTAGATAAGAATGCACTGAAATCATATACCACAAAAATGCAAATCCATGTAAGCTGAATAATAAAATGAAGATACCCTTTCACTCGGATAACATATAGTTTACTATGAAATATACTCTACAATACAGTGCAGAGGAGAACAATTATGATTAGAGAAAAAACACATGTCAAGAACTGCACTAAACAAAAGTGTGAAAGCAACAGGTATTTACATTTTATTTGCATCGATGAGGATCGCATGAGTGAATATGAGCATGGCTGATATGACAAGTTTAACAAACGCAATTCCTTCAGTCTTGAAAAATCTATAAAGTTTTGTTTGAGCTATGTTTAGTTTGGAGTTATATATATATTGTTAGAGGTACCATCTGGGTGAGGTTGGCAAGATATCTCATGGAAAAATAGAGTTAGCTATGTTTATTTCTGAGTACAGATTACCCCAATTATTACAGCATCTCTTTTCTATCCTTTTGCCTTAAATAATGTAAAAGAGTTAACAGCATAAGTGTATCTTAAAAAGAAAAAAATATATCATGCTTGCATTTAAGGATTTAAGTAATGTATTGTATTCTTATGACATTTGATTTTGATACAGGTATTTCAATCAAAAAAATAATTCAAAAACATCCATTGCATTATTACTAGTATTAATAGCACCAATTTGTTGCATTGGTGGTATAGTGGTGAACATTGCTGTTTTCTAAGCGACGGACCCAGGTTTGATTCTCTGCCAATTCAAAAAAAAAAAAAAAGCTTGCATATTTAGGCACTCATTTTTTTTTTACTCAAAAAAGTTTTTTATTATATTTCTTCAAGAGTAACATATATTTTAATTAGATTAATCATTTTTTTCATATAGATTGAACAAACAATAAACATTCAGAAAAAAATGTGCAAGAGAAAAATATTGTTAAACAAACCAAAAAATAAACTGGAGACCACATAAAAACCACAAGGCAGATTTAATAAGCGCTTTCGAAAAAGCTAGTACTTTTCCTTCATCAGTCATCTTGCAACTTAATTAATTCTCCTTATATAACCTTACTTGCAGTTAATTAATCTCAATCAATTAACCAATTATACAAGAAAGGAAAATAAAAATAAAAAAGAAAATAAAAAAGAGAGAAACAGTTAAGCAAATGACTTAAACTAAACAGTAGACAAACCTTAACAGCTAAAGACTAAAAATACATAACCTGTTCAATTACATACACCATTGCCTTCTAAATTTAAAACAAATTACTGTATTATTATTTAAATTCCTATAATTCATTTAAATTCAGTATGTAAAGAATAAATGTATATGAATAAAATAAAATAAACAGAATAAACAAATAAACATTCCCCCAAACCAAAGTGCAGCAGACTTGAATGATGGACAACCCATACGAAAGCATTATTTAGAACAATAAAAATCCACTATTCAACTATACATATAATTAGATAGATTAAATATGATCTATACTAAAAACAGAAAACATTATTAAATATGTTACACAGTAGTAAATATTATAATGAATTCATTTCAATTCTTTAATAAATATCCTAATATTTATTTTGTACTTTCATTTCTAAAATTCTCGTTATAAACATTCTATTTGTGACCTCAAAACAAGAGAAAAATATATTAGGCACTCATTTTGATGGTGCTGTGAAGGGACAAAAATAGGATGGACGGTTAGGCTGGTAAAGGCCCTAGTGGTTCATTAGCCAAGTAAGAACCTATGCACTAGTTATTCAAAACTGCACATGAGTATAACTGCTTTGTTTTTATTCATCAGGTAAGCCTGAGTAAACCCACATGATTATTTTCTGTAGTGAAATCAGGCCTTTGGTCTAGTTAAACAAATTACTCTTGAGTCACAAAGCACACATGGGTTTTGTGGGACAAAACACGAGTCTACAGGATGTAATATATTCCATCTTTATCATCTTGCTCAGTAAGTTATACCACTAACTTACTATTAGATAGATATAGGGTTTAGGTGGATGGCAGCTGTTTCATTCTGAAACTTCAGTGTGGTTTTAAGACAGTAATGCTGTATTTGTCTTTTTGATTTAAGCAACTTAATAAATACCCACGTTTATGAGAAGAAATTAAAATTATGTACATTGTTCTGATGTTAATAATCAACATTTATCAGTGAATAAAGAAATTATTAAGCATATGTCTTCAAAATTAACTACAGATTAGCAATCACTGGCTGTTCCGAAACGGAGATGCAGCTATACTTTAGTAAAATGTAAAATTTCAGAAAGATGTGTGATGATCTAGGAAATTGTTGAAATGCAATGACTTAGACAAGAATATCTAGCATAAAACTTAAATTTAAATTTTAATAGACGCCACTGTGGACAGCCTTTTGTGCATCAGGAATGCCTGTCCTAAAATAAATATGAAAAGCACCTTGTAAGCATGTAGTAGAAAGGCTATATGGCTACAGTGTTATAAACACCTAAAGGCTTAATAATAAAGGCTTACAGAAACTGTGTTCACATTAACACTTTGGATCAAAAGCTAAACTTCAGCAAGTCAGAAAATATACAGAATATATGGGCTGCAGGGAGAAAACAAATAAAATGGAATGTAAATATCTCAGAATGATTTTTTTACTGAAATGTTGCATGAAAAATTATATATGCAGTTAAAAAGATCAAGTATACATACTTTCATGTTTATGAATTTATTTGTTTGATAACCATGTTCAATGCATTGGCTTTTCAGACCCTTTTCAGGCAAGACTCAATCCACAAGGACAAGTGTGAATACAATATGTACACACAGGTTAAAGTCAACAAACATATTTTTGTAGAGATGGGAGGAAACTAAAACATCTGCTGCTGATTTGCTGATTTCATGTTCACACATCAGCAATAGTATATGATTGGGCGTAGTTATCACAGGATTTACACACGGTTGGTGTGGTTTGATCACAAAGGTGAAGTGGCTTAATCCTGTGATACAGTTGTGAATTATTGCTATTATATAATGACATTAGCTAAGAAAGAAGTTGCTTACCTGTTTTAAATAATGTGATTGTATAACAGGACTTTAGTGCTCTTCCATTTTCTGTGCTCTGAACTGATATACTGTGTATGTGTAATGGATGTACGTCCATATGCTTGCATAGTACATTAGTGGAGTACAAGATGCAGGACAGGGAAAACAATACGTTAGTACCTCTCTCTGTTTTTCATGTTGTCTGCTTCTTGCTGGCTCTTTTACAGAAAAAAATGGGGGTAAAACCTTACTGTATAGTAATACATTACTACATAAGACATATTGTTTATGATTTAAAATAATGTATGAAGCACTGTGCTGAAATATGAAATAGGAAAATCAGGGACCTTCTGCAAATCTGTGGGCAATTGATAAGCATGCTTATTGTATTGCCTGTAAACATACCTTTCAACTGTTCATAGTTTTGCAGATTATTTCTCTTTTTTATCAAATTTTTGCTGCCTTGGTAAAATATGTTATGAAAAGAGTATGTACCAATGGAAAAGTCCAGCCATTCAATTATACTTTCACATCTGGCTTGATTGCATTGGTATATGCTCATTTTACAATGTGCATGCTGACTGGACTGTCTAATCAGCCTGCATGCTTTTGAATACTAATATCCATTTATTATATAATTGCTCATAATTAATTTGTATCCTTAAGCATGAAAACAAATTACCCACATTTTTACAGCACAGACCCTTAGGAGGAAGGGCTAAATACAAAACAATTTATTTATGTTTGGAAAGTATATGATAGCTGTAGGGTTTCTTTTATAAACCAAGTTATGTTCTACAGAGATTTTTGATTGAAGCTAGCATCTAGAGAAAACCTTAAGCATCCTTCATGAACTGAAAGCCCAAGTTAGGAAAATAACTTGATTTACACCACTTGTTTTGACCTCTGTTATTTATAGCATATGGTGGAACAAGTGAAATATTGTTTACGAAGTAAAAAGTGGTTCATACTTCCTTCAGCTAAACTGTTCCAAAGGATGATTATTACATTTGATGATATTCCTTGAGAACATAACTGAACAATCTGAAATATACTACAGTGAAACATTTTGAGAAGCCCCATGCCAAAACATGCATTTTAACATATGTTACTATATTACATGATTCAAGTATAAGCTGAACGTTGTCCTTACAAAACAGTAAATATTTTACCTTTGTTATTGTTATGTAATATAACTATTCACAGTGACAAATTCCAATATTAGGGAGAATTGGAATTATGAATGTGCTGTATCACTGATCTCTAAAAAATAACTGTATTTTCTTATTAATAGTATCACAATATGAAATGACCAAATTACTTGCTGAACAATCTTATTAATTTTGTCATTTTTTTATACTTATTGTGCATTCCTGTGCAAAGCAATAAGTGTGTGTGTGTGTGTGTGTGTGTGTGTGTGTGTGTGTGTGTGTTTGTTTGCATACATATGTAACCACCCGTTTGATTGCATGACCATGCATGTACATGCATATACAGACACACATGCATGCATGAACCCGCACCAGTGTGTGTGTGTTTGTGTGTATGTGTTAACTTCAGATGCAGTAATAATCCTTTATTGGCATTCTTATGAAATGAATTTGTAGGTAAACTATTTTAGTGCGTAACTTGAAGTAGATGACATATGTCAAATATTAAAATCTGATCATAACACATATGTAATTAGAGTGTTTCATTTTACCCAAGCAGGCAGATATTAAAAGTACAAGAAATGTGTATAATTATTAAAAGTGAAAAATATTTAAAGTAATATAAAATGCACCAGGTCTGAAGTAAGTAGTGAATGCCATTTATTGTAGACATACTCAGTAAAAACAAATTGCTATTTACTATAAAAACTCTCAGTAAAAAAACAAACAATGCTCAACAGTTGCATGCAATGCTAGTTTTCAGAAAAAAAAACAAGTCTAATGCTTGAAATTTAGCACTGTGTGCCTCTATTGAGCATTCGTTTTTATTGAGAGTATTTATAGTAAACAGTAATTTGCTTTTATCAAGTGTATCTTTAATAAATGGTATTCAACATTTACTCCATGCTTACTGCTTTTTGATTACTATTTTATAGTATGTTTTCAGAGATTTCATAGCCGCTTTGTTTTGTTTTTGGAGATAAAGTAATATACTGTACAAAAACATTTGTCTCCTTCACACCTGTAGTGCTTTTTTCAGCATATTTCTATTTAGCACCTATAGTTCCTCATGGTGTCATGACATTGCTTGGAACCGTGCTCAAAAAATAAGTGACTTACTAGTTAATCAAAATGAATTAAGCTAATATTGTTTCTCTGAGATGCACCGCAATGAAGATATTATCCATTGGTCATTACTTAATATAATCATTTTCATATTTTATTCATATTTTAAGAAAGCTAAGTGTTCAGAGGGACATAAATGTGGAAAGTCATGGTGGGAGATAAAAAATATCTATTAGTATTCATGCGGAATGCATCAGACTGGAAATGTTGTTAGTTGTTTATTAGACATGATGAAAAATACAACAGTTCGATATTTATATTAATATTGTTAGAAATAAGCATGGTATTAGCTGAAACCATAGATGATGCTAGAAAATGTAATTAACCCTTGCGCTGATTGCACTGATTGCTACTATATTTTGCAAGTTATGCAAACATGCATACAGCTTCATATTTCAGTGAGTTTGAGGCAAGCAGAATGTAACTTGTCATCACATGAAAGCTCATTTCTCACTGAACAAAAGTGTTGATGATACTGTATGTATAAAAGTGTACTGTTTCCAAACTAAGAAAAGTTGTTTGTGGATATTTTCTGTCTGATTTTTTTAATTATAATGCATTGTAGTATTAACATGAAGAATTAGAACAGGATAACTTCTAACATTATAAAGGAGAGACATTGCTGACAACACTGATGTTTGTACCTTTATAACAACATTTAGTGTTCAAAAGGCATTTATATACACTTTTCAATCTGATTTTTTTAGGAACTGCTCAGAAAAATGTCTTTATGCTGTTACAGGAGTAACATTCCACAACTGTTAGATATAAATGGGTTATAACAATAATGGAGAAGTAATTTCCTTTAAAGTAATTATGGGTGCTTTATAGAACTTAATTAAAATGTTAATATAAACTGCGCTAATACATATCATTATCCAAGTGTAGACATTATAAAAATTTGCAAAATATGTATAATTTTGTGTATTTGTAGTGAGCCTGCAATTTCTTATTAATAAAATTGTTCTTTATAGCACTGCTTTAAACCTGTCCACAATTTTTTTTTTTGTTTTTATGTTTCTCTACCTGTATCTTCACTTATACAGCATGTCTTATTACTGTATTACCCAATTAAATAGCAGTAATAAATCACAGCTGTGTGGGTACTTCTCATAACATTATTTATAAGACTTCATCTCTTTCTTTGCACTACTATTTTCTGGGTGTATGCACTGCCAAGGCAATATAACAAGTTTCTGTTCCCCCCTGATCTAGCAACTACAACTTCCCCTCCCAGTTACCTGTTGGCTAACGCAGTCAGCTATCACATCTCCTTAGGGTCATTGCTACTACCCAGACTGCAGGACTTGCATTTAGTCAAATGCTTGGAAACAAAACCCCCAAGCAGAATCAAATATCTGAATTTCATACATACCAGTAAACCACTTTTTATTTCCATCTTTCTGTCTCACTGCAGCAAATACATATAGGTCTTTCTCAAATGTCACATTTGTCACATACAGTAAGAAACACAATGCATCTTGTCAGGTATTAAGTTAAGAGTAAAGATAGGTGATATGATTGTCAAATTACTGCCACCGCTCATTTTATCATATGGCCATCAGGTAATGCAGTAACTAGAGAAGGTTATAGGATATCATTAACCACCACCACTCATAATTTATAGTGACAATCCGACACAAGTAGAAACCAATGCAAGACTTACCATAACCAGACTATACTAAGGCCTTAATTCAGGAAAACTAACTAAAAGGTAACAACAGACTAACCTCCCATAACAGAGGAATGGATGAAGGAAACCATCAGTGCAGATACAGAGTTGAAGTCATAAATCTACTCTTACAGTGAGTTCTTGCACAACTATGCCATATAATATCCTTCATGTCTGCTTCTGCAAGGTAACTTCTGGTTAGAATAGACTACGAAGCTATCTTTCCTTAGTGAGGAAGGAGCTCCATCTAACCTTTAGGAAAGATTGAGGCAGTGAAAGTCTCTCTCACATTTGACTGGCATTCCCAGTTGTGACGTCTAGTAAATGTGTGAATGTCTGGTAAATATGTATTCTCTTTATGAAAGCAGCCAGAAACTGCAGTTCTCCCACCCAGTAAATGAAAATAGTTCTGATCCCCCAATAAAGGAAAGGAGTCCTGATCAGATCCTCTGTACACGTGTTAGCTGAATTTTAATACATTGACTTATTCATGGCAAATGAGACAAAATGTTGATCAGATTCCCTAATAAGGATGTATAAGAGGAAGACTACATCAAAGCTTACAGCACTACAAACACTCCCGTTGTTGTCAGTGCCAGTATATGACCTGCTTTACATGAAAAAAAAAGACATGAGTAGATTCAAGGAAAACTATGAAACTATGCTACCTGTTTTAAGACATTTGTAACTCCCATGTGGAAAGAAAGTTTTTTTTCCTGGGATGTAGAGATGTACAAGCCTGGGATTCGGAAAAAAAAAACAAGGGTCTGGCTTCACTGTTACAGTCCATTAAGAGCCAAATGTGACATGAAACATGACAGGAGAAAAAAACAAACAAAAAAAAAAACATGGATCCAGTGTGAGTCCACCTTTGGAATACTTGCTACAATCATCAGGTAAACAATGCATATTTTCAATTATCTTTGCAATACTGGTATTTATGAAGAATGAAGGTCAGGCCACTGAGTTCATTTTGTTATTCTTCTAAAAACTGCCTTCTTCCAAGAATAGCATTCCATTTTCGATGACTCCCATTCTTTCCAAGCTAAACATCTGCTGACACAATACCCTGCCTTATCAAGTACTCCATATAAAGGCGCAATATTCTCATGCTCTACCAAAGTAGCTCAGCAAATCCTAATTCAGAGGAATAAATTACAAATATATGTGAGGGACACTCAAATTATCTGAATATTTCAGTTGTTAGTTTGCTTATACTTGTCATATCTGAATAACTCCGGACATAAAACAGTCTACCTGCCTGCTTCATGGAGCAGTTAACCTGCCTGAATTAAGAAGACTTATATAACTACAAGAATAACTCAAGTCACATAATTCACCTAGGCCATTCCTGCAACTTTATAATCCATAAAACAAAGCCATAGTCAGCTTCCCGGTGTCATAGTAACCCAACATAGCTTTACAGCAACTTGCTGTACACATATAACTATACACACACACACACACACACACACACACACACACACACACACACACACGCACACGCACTTGTGCACATATATGCATATCTATATGTGCACACAAAAACACACACTTGACATTTAAGTGCCAGTTTTACTTAAATTTTTGATTTTTTTCTCCTAAAGGATTGCTGTTTCCTCAACAACTTGGTCATATCATGGGAACAACAGCTGAAAACCCAATAAAATAGCAACAACAAGAAGAAATCCACCAAAGTAATTATTCCAAGCAGTTTATTGTATCTCCTTGATCATATCAACTTGGTCATATCAGCCTGCATTCTTATGAACCAACAGCTGCAAAGCAGCTCAATAATGCAGAGAAGAAGTAAGTATGCCACCTAATACATTACACAAAACTCAGTAAGTAGTACGCCACCTATTACATTACACACAACTCAGTAAGTAGTACGCCACCTAATACATTACACAAAACTCAATAAGTAGTACGCCACCTATTACATTACACATAACTCAGTAAGCAGTACGCCACCTAATACATTACACAAAACTCAGTAAGTAGTACGCCACCTATTACATTACACACAACTCAGTAAGTAGTACGCCACCTAATACATTACACAAAACTCAGTAAGTAGTACGCCACCTATTACATTACACACAACTCAGTAAGCAGTACACCACATATTACATTACACAAAACTCAATAAGTACTATGCCGCCTATTACATTATATACAACTCAGTAAGTAGTATGCCACCTATTACATTACACAAAACTCAGCAAGTAGTACATCAACTTTTACATTGCACAAAACTCAGTAAGTAGTACGCCACCTATAACATTACACAAGACTCAGTATGCAGTACGCAACTTATTACATTACACAAAACTCAGTAAGCAGTACACCACCTGTTACATTATACCAAACTCAATAAGTAGTACGCCACCTATTACATTACACACAACTCAGTAAGTAGTACGCCACCTATTACATTACACAAAACTCAGTAAGTAGTACGCCACCTATTACATTACACACAACTCAGTAAACAGTACGCCACCTATTACATTACACAATCCTCAGTAAGCAGTACACCACCTATTACATTATACAAAACTCAGTAAGTAGTACGCCACCTATTACATTACACACAACTCAGTAAGCAGTATACCACCTATTACATTACACAAAACTCAGTAAGTACTACGCCACCTATTACATTATATACAACTCAGTAAGTAGTATGCCACCTATTACATTACACAAAACTCAGTAAGTAGTACATCAACTTTTACATTGCACAAAACTCAGTAAGTAGTACGCCACCTATTACATTACACAAGACTCAGTAAGCAGTACACCACCTATTACATTACACAAAACTCAGTAAGCAGTACACCACCTATTACATTATACAAAACTCAGTAAATAGTACGCCACCTATTACATTACACACAACTCAGTAAGTAGTACGCCACCTATTACATTACACAAAACTCAGTAAGTAGTATGCCACCTATTACATTGCACACAACTCAGTAAGCAGTATGTCACCTATTACATTACACAATCCTCAGTAAGCAGTACACCACCTATTACATTATACAAAACTCAGTACGTACTACGCCACCTATTACATTACACACAACTCAGTAAGTAGTACGCCACCTATTACATTACACAAAACTCAGTAAGTAGTACGACACCTATTACATTACACACAACTCAGTAAGCAGTACACCACCTATTACATTACACAAAACTCAGTAAGTAGTATGCCACCTATTACATTATACACAACTCAGTAAGTAGTTCACCACCTATTACATTACACAAAACTCAGTAAGTAGTACGCCACCTATTATATTACACACAACTCAGTAAGCAGTACGTCACCTATTACATTACACAATCCTCAGTAAGCAGTACACCACCTATTACATTATACAAAACTCAGTAAGTACAAAGCCACCTATTACATTACACAAAGCTCAGTAAGTGGTACACCACCTATTACATTACACACAACACAGTAAGTAGTATGCCTCCTATTACATTACACAAAACTCAGTAAGTAGTACACCACCTATTACATTACACAAAACTCAGTAAGCAGTACGCCACTTATTACATTACACAAAACTCAGTAAGTAGTACACCACCTATTACATTACACAAAACACAGTAAGTAGTATGCCACCTATTATATTACACACAATTCAGTAAGTAGTATGCCACCTATTACATTGCACAAAACTCAGTAAGTAGTACACCACCTATTACATTATACAAAACTCAGTAAGTAGTACGCCACCTATTACATTACACAAAACCCAATAAGTACTGCACCACTTATTACATTACACAAAACTCAGTAAGTAGTATGCCACCTATTACATTACACAAAACTCAATAAGTACTGCACCACTTATTACATTACACAAAACTCAGTAAGTAGTACGTCACTTATTACATTACACAAAACTCAGTAAGCAGTATGCCACCTATTATATTACACAAAACTCAGTAAGCAGTACACCACCTATTACATTATACAAAACTCAGTAAGTAGTACGCCACCTATTACATTATACAAAACTCAGTAAGTAGTACGCCACCTATTACATTACACAAAACTCAGTAAGCAGTATGCCACCTATTATATTACACAAAACTCAGTAAGCAGTACACCACCTATTACATTATACAAAACTCAGTAAGTAGTACGCCACCTATTACATTATACAAAACTCAGTAAGTAGTACGCCACCTATTACATTACACAAAACTCAATAAGTACTGCACCACTTATTACATTACACAAAACTCAGTAAGTAGTACGCCACCTATTACATTACACACAACACAGTAAGTAGTATGCCTCCTATCACATTACACAAAACTCAGTAAGTAGTACGCCACCTATTACATTACACAAAACTCAGTAAGCAGTATGGCACCTATTACATTACACAAAACTCAGTAAGTAGTACACCACCTATTAAATTACACAAAACTCAGTAAGTAGTATGCCACCTATTACATTACACACAACTCAGTAAGTAGTATGCCACCTATTACATTACACAAAACTTAGTAAGTAGTACATCACTTATTACATTGCACAAAACTCAGTAAGTAGTACGCCACCTATTACATTACACAAAACTCAGTAAGTAGTACGCCACCTATTACATTACACAAACTCAGTAAGTAGTATACCACCTATTACATTACATTACACAAAACCCAGTAAGTAGCACGTCACTTATTACATTACACAAAACTCAGTAAGCAGTACGCCACCTATTACATTACACAAAACTCAGTAAGCAGTACACCACCTATTACATTATACAAAACTCAGTAAGTAGTACGCCACCTATTACATTACACAAAAGTCAGTAAGTAGTATACCACCTATTACATTACACAAAACTCAGTAAGTAGTACCCCACCTATTACATTACAAACAACTCAGTAAGTAATATACCACCTATTACATTATACAAAACTCAGCAAGTAGTATGCCACATATTACATTACACAGAACTTAGTAAGTAGTATGCCACTTATTATGCAGTAAGTAGTACTCCACCTATTACATTACACAAAATGCAGTAAGTAGTATGCCACCTATTACATTGTACAAAACCCAGTAAGTAGTATGCCATGTATTACATTGTACAAAATGCAGTAATGAGCATTTAAGGAGTACAGTGAAGCTCCACTTTAATATTTGTAAAACTTTGTGTGCTCAGAGCCAGCATGTTGGTGAAATCACCATTCAAAAAAACATATCCCTGTAGGTCTTGCAACTAAAGTGAGCTTTCAAGGAAGACACATTGATAAGGCAGAACAATGTGCTAGAAGAGAAAAATAAGACACACCTAAACTAAATGAATGGAAAATAGACTAATAGAAGGTGCTACACCTTTAAGGGGAAAAGATTTTTTAAATTTTCACAAGACAGTACATCTGTTCCACTTGAAAAATAAGGTGTCCTGGTATCGGCATTCTAGCTTACTGAATAATATAAAAATGATTCCCTGTTTTCCCTCTTGCAGACTAAAAAGTCAATAATGAAGAGATATGAAGTGAGAATTGCTCCTGGCAGAATGCACCCTACGGACTATGGACTTCCTGGAGAGGTAAGTAGATAGATCAGACTGCATTATCTAACAACTGGAGAAACAAAGCTGTCTTGACAAGTATAAATCCACCAGGAGAAACCTGACATTTTATTTTGTGCATTTAACAGGGCTCTTGAATAACACAGATGAGACAGACTGCTCAAAGCAGGCCCCCTACCCAGAGCCTTATGAGAATATTGTGAGTTCTAGTCCAAATTTTTGGAAGTTAGCTGTTACACTAGGATTCAAAAAGTGCATGCCTTTTATTAATTTGTCTGGCTCACTGATGCACATCCTGCACCATCCTTAATCTTCACCCTTGTGCATGCATGTTGGGGTGATAGTGTCAGTATAATCCATGTGCCTCTTCTATTGTTCACACACCCTGAACAAATATTCTACAGCTGATGTTCCTTCTGCCCTTCCCATTAAATCTGTCTACCTGGTGTAGAGCCTTAGCCTCCCAAGGGGGTGCAGCCAGGAAGGCAACAAACCCAAACCATCCTGTTGAAAGAAAGAATGCTAACTAGTATCATTCAATCATCCCCACCACCAGCCTATGTCTGACTCACTGCTTCAACAGGAATCACCAGTGTCAATGATGGCAGCTCACCCTGCATACCAGTATAGAGGTAAAATAAAGATAAAGAACAGAGGCTGGAGGCCAAACATTTATCAGTCATTTGGAGTCTGAAGTCCTGATCAGTAGACTGGCTAGTTTATTAACCAAGTAATAAACTGACAGAATTTACAAATGCAGGAGACAGACATTAATCCTTACACTGTGTGGAAGAAGACAGAAGACAAAAAGCTGTGTTTTAAAATCTTCCACTTATGCCACAGGTAGGGGAAATAGCATAACAACTAGGTATCTGTCATCACCATCTGTATTATGCTGCTTGTACTCAACTTTTATCTGTAATACCCAGATTACAGTGAAGTCTTTAATGGAATTAATTTATTTGACTATTTTGCAAAACATCTGTCTTTCTTTATTCCGTTGGCCAACAAACAACTAGCGTGACTGAAGTGCACAAGTGATGTTTATAGCCTATGTGGTTGACTAAACTTCTGGCTATGAGGAAGAATGTAAAATTAAAAATGTACTTTTGAAAGCTATATGCCTTGTGGTTTTTGTAAAGAGCAGGGAAATGAAGATGATTTTTCTACAGCTGCATGGACTTTTATATGATAGTTTTACTTTTTGCCTGCCTCAGTTTCACTGATACTTGTTTGCAATGAGCAGTGAGTTTACTTCCTTATCAGTGCAAGCTTTGCATGTCAGGGAAGGAACATTTATTGTAATGACACTTCATATTTTTCACTACACGTTTGCATAGATTCATAGGTAAGTACCAGGCTTGCTGCCCTTGTGGGCCATTTTAAGCCTAGCCAAATTGTCTTTTGGTGCTTGAATTAACATATCCTATAGATAATTTGAGGGGACTCATGTATGGGATAAAGCAGAGATACCTCTGCCCATTAGTAGTGCAGGGGGCAGACCTGGGGTAAATGTTCTTGTTTCCCAGCCATGAATCCAAGTTGTGTTTTAATATGGGCAGAGTTAAACTTTGTTTTAAGTGGATGGGGAGTCTGTTCCACAGCAGTTGTATCCTCTGAAAAATATACCTGTCTGTTGCAGAAGAGGTTTTGATCTCAATATTGAGTATTTCTGATGCCATCTGATTTGCCGATGTGCTGCAAATCCATCAGTACTGGGTCAGAGGATGCCCTGTATGCTACACACATGTCACCTTTTAGCATTCTGTAATATATTGAATATAGTGGCAGGAGCTTTAGTTGATTCATGTAGGACTTATTGTTTAGGCCTTGTATCCTTTTACTAAGGTATCATTGTGGCCATTGCACTTGTTGCATATGTCTGGACCGATACATGCAAAAGGAGCCATTATACACAATGTTTGGCCTAACGAGGGCTGAGCAAAGGAGAACAATGACACCCCTAGATCTAGACACAATCCCTTTGTTTATAAATTGTGCAATACAGAAGGATTTCTTACAACAATGGTCACATGTTGGCTGAACGTTAAGTCACTGTCCACATAAGTTCACAAGTCTCAAACTACTGGGTCAACTGTTATTACTTGCAGCAATTCTCTTTAATGATATGGCCAGGCAAAGAAAATCTATGTCATTTGTTTTTACGTTTTACAAATTATTTATTTATTGCATAGAATAAATATAGTGCTAGAATTTAAATAAAATGTTGTTTATTTACTAAGGCTTATAGTTATATACAATATATTTTCCCCAATATGCCTGCATTGTTAATGAGATTTTGTCTTAAGCCTGCCATTTCAAGAATTTATTTTCTAGGATAAAAAAGTATGCTCTTTCAAAAAATATCCTCTTCTGGACTCCAGGCTGTGTTGTCGAAGCTGGTTTGAAATCACAATCTAGACAACATATGAGCTAAGATTCTGTCACTTCAGTCACTCATATCTAACATATTGTCATGATCTTAAGGTCATAAAGAAACATTCTGAAATGGATAATGTGCTGTAAAAATAATAAAAAAAAACCACTTCCGGTTTGGAATAGTTATTATTGTACCTGGTTTCATAAGAGGAATGTAGAGAGAGAGAGAGAGAGAGAGAGAGAGAGAGAGAGAGAGAGAGAGAGAGAGAGAGACCATATCCAGCATGGTATAAAAAATCAGTCTGAATGTCCAGTTATTTGTACATGCCAAAGGCTGTATGACATTTTTGTTTCCCCATGTCAGTTCACAACATTGTCTCTTCAGTACTTAACATAGCAATTAATATGACGCTAAATTACAACATTGCTCATCATTGTTATGGGCACCATCATTGTCTCTTTATCTACGTTTTACAATATTGCTGCAGCTCATCGCAGATGCAAATCAACTGTACTTTATTGTTAGTAGTTTATTTTAGAGCTGAGGATTCTTTTTCTTTACACAGTGCAGTTTGTACTCCAAAAAGCCTGCATAATTTTCTGTGCTTTTGTCTCTCAATCAACCTAAAATGATATATTGTGTTTCCCTGCTTTCTTTGAATGCAACTGGCACAAGTGTTAGTTCATGTCTCTTATTAATTCCACTTGGGATCCGTTACAGACCATCTTCTAAACAATCTTTTAATGTGCATTTGAATGTTGGGCGTGAACAAAAAATTAGGTTACCTTTGTTCAGTCTCAGAACATTAGCTCTAGAAAGAAGATGGGACTAGATCCAGTGACATAGCCTGTACTGTATAAGGACAGTATTCTATAAAATCCATGAAAAGGCCAACATGGAATTAAAAAGAAAAACAAATGAGCAATAGCGTTTCAGAAGCAGTATGTTATTGCTCAGGCAGACAGCAGCTGGTCACAGTACATATATAAATGAGTAACATAGCTTGAATAAATGTACTATTAGAATTCAGAGATAACAATTTAGAATAATTAAAGCTGTCTGCGGAAACTGCTGAGCAATTACTATAAGTTAAAAGGCCCCTTATTAGAAGATAGTACACTGCATTCCTGTGGGCAAAGAGTTCTATCTCTCATCTGGGGTACAGTGTTATCAATGCAGACATTTGCCCCCCACCCCACATCCAGTGTGCTCATATATGTACACACATGCATACATGCAAGCTGGACATAGTAAACACTGAGGTCACTGGCATAGTCTTACCACAGAGGTTATAATACTACAGTTTTATAACAGTGCCAGCATGCATGATTGATTTTCACTAATATTGGGGTGTTCTGGTATATATCACTAACATCCCATGATTCTGAACAATATGAAACTCAGATGATATGAAAATGAACAGATACTATGAAAAACAGGATAAATAACATATTGCAGATGTGTGAATTTGTGAACTGTGCTATACATTTCTGCAGACTCACCTAGTGCTATACAGTGTGACCAGACATTGCCCTCTATGCTATAATGCTTCCATACTATCACTGTATAAACATACAGTAGTATTGCGTACACTGCTTTAAATGTTAAACTGCCCCTTCCCACCTGGCAAATTATAGCATTACAGAAACAATAGTTTGGTTGTAATGTATACCTTAAAATTCACTAATCATACTGATAGGTACTGTGACTGCTAATCACAGTGCTGGTCTGCTATGCCAAATGCATAACATTTTTTCTATCCTCTTGACTGCATTATGTTGTAGACATGTAGACTGCCTGCACAATACTGGTCTGTTGTGTACTTTCTTTAAATATTATTTTACCCTTGGGCACCGTATTTACTTATTTATAAATGTATTTATTATTTTATTTTTTCCTAGGTAAGTGACTTGCTCAATGACTCATCACCTACAGTGTTAGAGTTACATTTGTGAGCAACAAAATTAATCATTAAATACTGTAACAGAGTACAGAATGCAGCAAGCATTTTACTATAAACATTTTCACAATATTGTTTGAATATCAAATTAAATAACATAACTTAACACAGTTTCAATACAGCTCAACACTTGATCAATATTTGCAATATTTGCAGAGTTACTTTTCACAGCTGAAAGTCACTTAAGATAGCAGAGTTATAAACCTGTAAGGACTAACTCATCCAAACCTCCCAGCAGTCAGTTAATGAGGTGTTAAATTTTTAACTGCTGAAAGGCTAGATAGCAATTGCCTGAACCTGAGAGACAAGGGTAAATTTAAGTGAGAAGAAAAATCCTTTATAATGAGTAACTAAAACAGCTTTCAGTCTTATTTGTCATTTTAAATCATTTTTCTCATTTGAATTACATAATTGCAGTACTGAATGCTGTAAATTCTGAACTTGCAATTAAGTTAACACTGAAAGATTTACCTGTAGATGTGCGTATTGCACACAGGCGAATTGCAATTGTGTGAAAGGCAGTCTGCAAGATCTGCAAACGGAAAAAGGTTCGAATGTGTAATGAGCGAATGCACAGTGAGATCCGCTTATTGCACATTTGACATTCCGGGGCGGATTGAACTATAGTAAGGATCGGGAAATGGTTCCTTTCCCCATTGTAGTGCAATCTCAGAGTTAGAATAATAAAGAAGGGGAGGTCTGGTGGGTGCAGCCCCCCACATGGGGAGTGCAGGGGGGCTTGCCCCCTGCTTTATACTTCTTTTTTTTTTTCGACATTAATGTTCGAAAAACAGTGAATCTGCTTTTTGATGTGCTGTTTTTCGAACATTATGGACTGTCGATGTTTACATTTTCGTGGTTTCGAGTCACTCATATGAGCACTCGAACCACTGTGATTCGAGGTTTTAAAGGTAAATCCACTGAAAGAAAAGCATTGTTTGTAGTCTGATTTTCAGTTTATGTAGACCTGAATGAGACAAGGCAGCCCACACAACTATCCCTGCAGAAGTGAAGCAGAAAAGAGGACAATTGGTATTTTGGAAATGCATGAATACAAAGAGTAGATCACTGGTGGTAGAAGAGAAAAGGGTGATGGGGACGAGGGCTAATTCAGTGACATATGTATGGTAAATCATCAAAGGATTAGTACCTAGTAAAATACTCATAACTGGTCTATATGATACTTATTTTGTTCATCATTGTCTCTCTGAAACATTGAACTTTCCTAATATTCTTCAAGTAATCTTTCATCATATTTCTAAACCTAAATGGTCAGCTTCGTATCTAATATTGTTTTAGAAGCTATTCCAATTTTCTGGTGCTACTTTCCTGAAGCTGTTCCCACCTACTGAAAGGTGGCCTATGCAAGGACAAAGATTCTTTTGCATTATATTTTAGCTCAGATATCATTTACTTTGTGCCCTAGTAGGGAGTAGCAGCAGCTGTTTTATTCAAGAGTAGGAGTTAGTGTTTTGCAAAAAAAAAAAAACTGTTTTGAGCAGCAGTTGGCTTCTGCTGCAGTGTAAGGCAGTGGTGTTGATGGCTTGAGGATCTACACATTTTATTGAAGAAGTTGTAAACTTTGAATTAAATTGAAGGTAGCAATTGAGTTCTTACTGTAGTTTAGGTATTAATAAATTTTTTGGATATTGTTCATTTAGAATTTGGTGTGAGGGGATTAGAGACAGTATAATCCATTTTAGGCTGGCTATTACATTGTCTGCTATTAAGTTTGAAAGGTCTACAAGTGATAAAACTGGATCAAAATGAAGACCTTGATATTTACATTTATCAACTTTATGTAGCTCATTTCCTTGTGAGTCAAGTGTTGTAACGGTATATCTGTATTTCAATGTATTAGTCCCAAAGAACATACTGATAGCCTTTTTGTTGTAATTATTGACAGTTTGTGTTCTCCCACTCATTTAAATAAGGCATTCACATCACTTTGCAGCTCTGTTTTTACACCATACAGTATTTTCCCAGACCCTTTGATAAGAATATCAGCTGCATGTAATGTAACTACAGGGTATGGAAGCAATTTTTAAATGTCACAGGTAAAGGTGGACAAAAGTATTTGTCCCAAATCAGATCCCTATAGAATACCTGTTGTGAAGGTTCTTACTGTAGAGAGCTGGTCTTCTGACTGAACATGCAAGGTTCTATGGGTAGAATAGCTAATAATCCATTTGATGGCATTATGTTCAAAGGACATGCATTAGTAACTGGATGATAATACTGAGTGGTGTTGTTTTTGGAAGTGGAATTATACTAGCATTTTTAAAGTGTGAAACTGCACCTTCATGCTCTTCATTTATATGGACCTTAGTGATGTTTACTTTGCATCCTTACCTTCCATGCTGCATTCCACAAATACCTCATGTGCTGTTTAGTTGTAGGCCACATCGTGTTACCCTTCTGTGTGCCCTGCATTTTATGTAACAACTCCAAATCCTTTGTGTACCATTTAGATGTAGGGTATACAGTGCTGTCCTGCTATGAATGCTGCCTTTCACTGATGCATCCCTCTAAATGTTACTTTTACCTGCAGCAATCAATGCACCACTGGAAAAAACTGTGTGTAATGCAGCTTTGCACTTGTTTCACTTCTTGAGGCCCACTGAGCTCAGGGAAGGCAGTTACATGATTTAGGAATGGAGAGTTGTCAACATGTCAGAGCTTGGTGTATGAGCTACAGTCCACACTATGCTACATGCAGAATATATAAGTGGTTCTTCTTCTGACCCTTCTTTATCTGAGTAATATCGCTATATTACACAGTGGTTTAATAGCATTTCCTGGAAGTCTGTAGCTAATTGTATGAACATTGCTGCAGTTGCAATCAGTGCATTATTTGTTTTGCTGAGAGTGTAAATAAATATTTTAGATGTTATCTACCTTCCTCTACTAACTGAATTTCTCAATCACAATGCATTTTTATAATGTAACCAATGCCATAGTAAACAAGTTTTGAGTCTAAGCTTTGTACCACATAGTCACTACTTTCTTGTGTTATGCAAAGGGCTAAATGACATCCTATACTTGATGTGTGTAATACATTTCAGCAAAGTCCATTTTGGTCATAAAGGACTACAGTGGAAAAGACTCATAAACGTCTAAACTCTGTCTGGCCCTATGACACAGAGATGAAGCCTTGACTTCAACCCAAGTGATTTCTGTTTGATTAGGGCATGGGTGTTAGGGTGGCTGGATGGAAGAGGACGAGGAGTGACCAATGGTAATGTAGCAATCCTTGAGAAAGGCAGGTGACCATGCTGACCACATATCAACTGGAGTGTTTCTGAGTCAGGGTTGATGGCGGGATCACACATAGGATGTCCAGCCTCCTCCTCACCATCATATCATCCACTTCCAAGCCTCATCTTGTCAGTGAAACTACACTGAGTGTGGCAATTCTTAGTTCATGTTTGGCAAGTTGATTGATTTTATATCCAGCTTTCACTCAATAAAGCTATCCCAGGTGACCCAAGCTGAGCAAATGGACACTGTCTGGCCAGTCACTTATTGATCCAATGTTGATGGGCCTTATAATGGGCACACACTGGCCAATAGGAGCACATGCAGCCTTCCAATCATTAGCATGGGTCTTTGGTGTAGATCAGAGTAGGCCAGGTCCTCAACCTACTTATCACCAGCAAATACACATGCCCATTTTGGTGACATTAGTTAACATGACTGGATCACCTATAGACATAGTTTTACACTGTCAAGTGGCTAGCCTTGCCACAGCATGCAGTCTGTGTTACATGTTTTCCTGTCTTGAGGACACTACATAATGCAGTAAATGTCCAAATCAATTGGTTTATACAACTCTTCCCTCTATGGGACACCATCTAGAGTCTATGCTGCTGCCCACAGCTCCATTCTTTAGGTGTGTTTAAGATGGAAACACTCAGCATGGTTTTCAGAGGCAGAAGAAACCCCACAGAGACACAGGGAGGACATACAAACTCGAAAAATGCATTGATCAGAGGTCAGGATCAAACTTTGAAACTTGCACATGGGAACAAAAGACCTTAACCATTATATTAACTGGTCCCACAGTGCCTGGTCAACACCCCAGTTTTAAAATCAAGAAGTACTATTTCCATCTTCCATGGAGAAATGAAACAGAGTATTTGCCATAACAATCCAACAATATAAAATGCCTTATTTTCTAAAAAAGAACTATTGAGTCACCACAGTCAACTTATTTACAGAAATAGACCCAAATCCACCCACTGTCTTTGTGACTCTCTTCTCAAAGAAGGAGAATAAAATATAGAATTAGAAACTGAGGTTTTCAGTTCATCTTAGAATAATGTATTATAGTGATTTAAAAAGACAGGATTATGATTTGAGAAAATAAATTTAATAACAGGAAAACACAATCACTTTCAGTACTGTACAATACTTTGTTAATTAAATGGATTCATAACAATGATTTAACAGGAAAGAAAGGAAGCATAAACAAAATCTGGACAAAATGAAAACCCATGAGAAGGAGAAGCCCTGAAAATATATAATACAATGAGAGAGTAAAACTGAGTAAAATGGAGTACCAGATTTCCTCTAAACCAAATAAGGGATGACATTCTCAGTTTAAGGGCTGCTACCAGTGGAGGAGGAGGATTCCTTCTTGGTTAGCTAGTGATATGTAATGAATTCCATAGCAGCTGTGTGGTGCTCTCGTACTACATACAAGCACAGCAGTGCTTTGGAAAATCAAATCCAGTCTCATTAAATACAGCGCCTTTACTGAGACTGAAAACTCAACATCACCTAGCTTTAAGGCAAGCCATTTTACCGAAATGGGCGATGACAATGATGATATCGAGGACAATAATATAGAGGATTATGATTGGGTCTCTGATAATAACTAGCTTGTCATGTGCTAGAGGCATGGATACCAGGAAACTTACCTTGGGAGTGAATGAAGCTTGAGAAGTGGATCTTAATATCCATGTCAAGAACACATAACAAGTTGGGTTATGATTGTTCAGACCCAGTCATAATTCTTTGAAGTGCTTGGAGCTTTTCCTGCTTACAATGCACTACAGTTGTTAGAGTAAAAAGTGTAGGAGGGCTAGTGTAAATTGGGAGGGTGGCCGAATGGTTAAGGTGTTTGCCTTACAAACACAAGGTGCAGGGTTTGAGTCTCACAAGGGATAATTGGCAAAGCTTAAAATGGCTCACAAAGGCAGCTAGCTTAGTATGAACCTATGAACCTATATGACAAGCTAGTTATTATCAGAGATATCAGAAAGGTGCTTAACAAGACTGTCTTTTCCCTAATTTTAGGCTATAATAGTGGTGCTCAGTGGACTACAGTAATACTAATAATAATTATAAAAAATAATACCGCGAATACCAATTCTTCAGTTTCAGTATTTGAAAGAAAGAAAACCATCCTACCAAGCAACTGCAAATGTGATTCACTGTTTCATAAAGGGAAGTTCCTTATTCACTGTGAACCTATTTACCCCTTTGTTGTTCACGTCTCTGTACTTGTGATATTAGGATGTCTGTTTCTCCAGTGTTAATGTTCTCAGTTTAGCACAACTGCAGATGCTCAAGGAATCACACTCTTTTATATAATGAAGAGGCAGGCCTGTTTGCCTATTTATTTCATATTAACTCATTCAATAATAAAAATAATAACATAATCATTTGTGAAATGCTGAGCTGCCTTTACCCCTTTGGACCCATAACTTTGCATTCACTTTCGGAGGTAACATACCACTTAGAATTGCATAATCAGCTTCTTGAGACCATAGAAGTGTCTTCACTCCTCAGAAGGCATCTGTAGAATGAATAAAATGCTTGTATTATATTTCTGTTGAGTTGCTCTTGCATTGTTATTTAAAGTGTTGCATTTTGCTTACAACAAATTACTATATTTTTTTTTTTTTATATTTGTATCCCCATACAAACTTAATGGATTTTTGCTCAGGAGCTATGGAACACTTTTTCAGGAATTCTGTCCAGATGGTTCATTTCATAGTCACAGTGCAAATATTTCATTAATATCAGCATGTTAACATGATGGAGAAAAAAGAAATAAAAACAAAAGTTGTCAATGATGATCGTAAGCTTAGTCAAATACAATATCACAACATCATGACTTTGTCATTTCAAGATCTTTAACAGAATCTTGCAACATAGCAATTTCTTCACATTATCTTGTCATCATAAAGATTATCATTTTTTAAAATCCAAAACCAAAATGGGAGGCACTGAAGGGAAAAAAACACAAATATTAAGGGTACACAAATTTTAATTCACTTTTCGTCCACAAATACTTCATCAGAAAATAAAACAGTCAAAACTCACATTTAATCTCACTCATCCAACAAAAAATCTTCATTGATAATTCAATTAAAAAATTCAGTTAAAAAGTCAATAATTCATAAAAGTATTAAAGACACAAAATGACCAATATATATATATATATATATATATATATATATATATATATATATATATATATATATATATATATATATATATATATATATATATATATATATATATGTAAAATATGTAAACTCTCAAACTCTCATACAAAATCTAATAAATATATATTTTTCTAGCTCATAACTTTCAACCTTCTGTCTTTTAAAAAACATTTGACATTAACAGTTTAATTCAGGCCTGGGTATTCATCAGCCATAAGAGAAATATGCCATTTAGGTTCTTTTTTGCCCAAAGTATTTTTAAAATCAATGCCCCTTAAATCATCCTGAACTTGTTCTAACACAAAGAACAGACTTTTTTTTATATTTTTCACAGGAACACAAGTGCTTATATAAGGCATTGTTTAAATCTTTGCACTTAATGGCATAAAGGTATTCTTCAACCCTTTGTTCAGCATTCTACAAGTCATTCCAAAAGTCATTACATCCAGAGCATGCACTAAAATAAATAATTGCCTTAGAAATGTAGGTGTATCTGCTAGTTGCAGATATAATCCTGTCTAAATGGGACAAGATAATAAACGGACCTTTGTAAGTATATTTACAAACATTGCACATCCCACATCTAAAAGTTCCTTTGTCTTTTTGTGTGCAAGCAGTGCTGTCTCTCTGTAGTAATGTTTTTAAGCTATTGTTTTTTTTTATATACAAATGGAGGCTTTTCCCCAATAACCTGTAAAATATTGTTTTTACTTTTTAAAATCCACCAATTATCTGTAATGATTTTTCTAATACTAACATTATCTACCGACAAGTCAACATTGCAAATAGGGGTGAACTTAGTATTAAGTACTGGTGACTTATCAATAGCTTTAACTAAAACAGTGGCAAATAGAGAATTTGTTTTAGAAAAAATTTATTTCACACTGAATATTAATTTCTCACTTTTATATCCTCTGTCAAGAAAGAGATTTAAGTACAGTGTGCGTTATGACTGTATTATTGTCTGATGAAGTTTTTGTGGATGAAAAGTAAATTAAAACTTGTATACGCTTAATGTACGTTTTTGTTCTCTCCAGTGCCTCACATTTTGGTTTTGGATTTTAATAATTTTAGTTGTGGTTGCCAATACCTTGGCTTCGTCTTTTTTTTTTGTAAGTTTATAATTTTGTTTCTGTTCAGACTGTGCACAAGCTGTTTTCTATGACCAGCAAAGTGCATAACTTCAGAAGTGCTTTTCTCCTTAGGTAAAGACCTCAAAATCTTAAATTTGGAGGTTGGTTCTGTCACATAATTTATATAACAAACCCAGATGCCTCCCCAAATCAAGGTAAAAAAAAAAACTTTCATTTTAGTGGTAAAGAGATACAACCATTATTTCAAATTCAGGAAGAAATGCATTTTTGTGCACCATTGCATATGCATGCATGTCCCCCCACTTGCTAATAAATATTTTGTGTCACTTTCCTTTAGAGATGACAGTGTTTTCTACTGTAGTTAAATTAGCTTCACAAAAACTGACTAATAATATTTTGAAAATTTGTAACAGCATATAAAACACTCACAGAACTGTGAGAATGCATGCACTAGCTGAATGATGTAATACATGGTTCCAAAGCATAATTGCAAGCAGGCTATGTTCATCGTGGAGGACACCTTTTTATCTGAGCAGGAAATAAAGCAGATATGTTCAGCAGAGCTTTGGAATTATGTACTGATTTTTTAAAGTAATGGTGTTGATATGTTTATATGGGTTATAACACAAAAATGAGTCTGTCCTATGAGAGCAGGGTCACATCTAATTAGAAACCTGGCAATTTCTAAAAATAAAATAAGTAAAAGGAATGTGTGTAACGTACAATAGGGTGAAGAAAATATTGCTTTGTCAAGCTAGTAGGAAAGTAGTTGTGCATTGTGGAAATGATATTTCACTAAATAGAATTTGCACTAACGTGTGTATATGGATCTACCTGAGATGGTCGACAA